>NC_134492.1:33646870-33704370 GCF_040206685.1 Ascaphus truei
AGTTTAAATGTCCAGGTCACGTGGGCTATTAGGAAGTTGCAAGGGGTGATGTCACGGCTTCCCATTGGCCCGTGGAACATTTAAGCCGCCAAGTTCCCTAGCTGCAGAGATAACGGCACACTGGACGGAGGCAAGTAACTCTGGAAGCAGGGGTTCCTGGAGCTGAAATTAACCCAGTTCAACTCCAAAGACACCCCCGCCCCCTGCTTCATTCATAGAAAAAAAAAGTGTATATGTAGTGCAAGGCATTGCTACATTTAAGTGCAATATTTGGAAGATACCGGTATATATTTATTAGTGTATGTTTAAGAAGCATTGCTTTAGATGTCCCTTTGTGGATAAAATATATAGATGTGATAAAGTATGTGGTAGGTTTGGGGGGGGGATGTTTAAAACTAAATATACATTTTTTTTATGTAATTGCTCTAGGTATAATACCAGTTGTGCCTAGTAATTACATTTTCAGAAGTCAGGCCAGCCACTGTTTAAATATGTTTTTTTTTTTTTTTTTTTTTTTTTTTTTTTAAACATCCTGAAAACCCTGTGTAGGATTTAAGTAAAGCGTGTTTATTCTGTTTAATATGGACTTTAGGTGTGCTTTATTAACTGTATTTATTTGTTATTGGAAGTCATTCTGTGCCTACCTCTGACCAATTATGCTGAATTTCCTGTAGGAGTGCACCTAGATCGGGTTGTTTTTGGGTGGATTTTACTGAAAGTAGAATGCAACTAGAATGTATGTTTGCTTTAATGGCTCTTTCAAGCATTGCTATATCTAGCCATGATTACATAAACCACAACTCATCTCCCTGTGGGGGGAGTGTATTGTGTATGTCGCCATAATCTGCCATTCAACTTAATGGCCATTAACGCCTGGCCTACCTGCCCACCACCTCCATTCAAGGCTGTTTACACTGTCCCACAGGTCTCTGGTCCTGTCCCACCTGGAATCTTCTTCTCATACCACCCCTTACATGGATAATGAGGGGAAGAGTTCTGGTCAAGCTTTCGATCTTCGAGCCCTACCTGAAAAGTCACCTTTACAATTGAGCTTGTTCACAGCACTTTTTAACATGAACTAATCACCCACTGCATGCACCGCTACCTTCTTGACCTTGACCTATAAAACTGGCCATGTAATCCTTCTGTCTCCCAAAACACCCATTGGATTGTAAGATCTTCAGGGCGCAGACTCCTATTCTCCTTTTACTTTGATGTATTGCACACTTGGTTTTATATCTTGTGCATTATCTCGATTTTACACGGTAGCAATAAAAATACAACCCATATCCTTCCACAGTGGCCTGCACCAAATCCTCTGGCAGAGATGGTATTAATATTAAGCAGTCGGTGCCTTTTTTATTTTATTTTTTTGAGGGGATGGGCGGGGTGTATTTTGTTTTTTTTTAATCTTTTCTTGCCCTTCAATGCAATATTTTTTTTTTTTTTTTTTTAATCGGATGCCCATATAGGTGATAAATGTGTTTCAAATATTAGGTGTCCGGGAGGTTAAAATGGAGCTCTTCCCAAAATGTCCAGTGCAATCTAAATGTTTCCATGGTAACCTCAGAGTCTAGAGCTGAACAATCGTTGTTTTAGAACTCTAACCACGTGTTCTTTATTTTTATTTTTTATTTTTTATCAGCAGGGCAAAATACACAGTACTAACATTATCAGAGTTAAACCCCCATCGGATTCCGAGCGACATACACATTTTTGTATGTCTTAATTACTCGCTTGGCAGTGATTGACTTGCCAATTCTTTCATGCAATAGAATGACAGTATAGGGAGTATATATTCAAGTTTTTTGATAAACCTTTTTATAGCTGTAACCTTAACAACACACGTTCTAGTAATCTACCATATAATTGGGCTGAACAGAAGTGCAAAGACTTTTCATCTAAAAATCTAGAGGGGAAGAAATTGCAATTGGTGACAGATCGGCACTGCTACGCATGGAGGGTAGATTTTTTACAGTCCTATTGTTCAGATTCATAGAAAAATATACACCTCAATACCAGATAAAAATACACACAGCAGAAAAATGATATAAAAACATATACAGTGGCGAGAGTTTGTGAACCCCAATGATTAATTACGGAAATGCCATCGTTTTTTCATGATAACCTTCTTGAATCAAACCCAATATTTAAGAAAAGATCTAATAAGGTTTAGATTAACTAATTACTTATCCTTTTAAATTCAGTATGAACTGGACAAACAATGAGAGTCTGGGTATGTGCAAAAGTAAGCGAAACTCTGGTTTTATCAGCTAAATTAAAGGGGATAACTAGAATCGGGTGTTTTTAAATTATTAGGTAGATCGTCACGAGTGAGTTTGGGAGGCCCCACCCTATATAAAGATCAGAAAAACAGTTATTGATGCTCATCGGTCTAGAAAGGGTTACAAAACCATTTCTAAGGATTTGGGGGCTCCACCAATCCACTGTCAGACTAGTGTTGGGCGATATCAACATTTGCACCACGATAATGATATTAAGAAATGCACTGTGATAACAATTAACAATTGTTGAAAACTGTTAGGGGCCTATGCAGAGAGGATCGGCAATAAATATCTCCTAGTATCTAAAATCTCCCAATTTTGGCGTATTTTTTGGTGCATATGCAGAAAGCTCAATGTGGCAATAAAATCTCCATGTGTCGCGATGGCGAGTATTAATCGCCGTTAATCTCGCCATCACGAACGGAGCAAGCTAGAATTGCCGAGAAATAGCATTACTGCTGTATTGTCTTGCGCGCGCGAGTCTCGCGAGACCTGAAATGAAATTGGCGGGCTATTTCAATTGTACCTAACAGTTTTATGTCAGTGTGTATCTGTGATTGGTCATGCACATTGGCAGTACACATAAACACAGTACTGCTGCGGAGTGCAGGGCTTCACATCGCGATCAGCTGCTGGGCCTGGGGGGAGGGAGGGGGGTCAGTACTGCTGCGGAGTGCATGGCTTCACATCGCGATCAGCTGCTGGGCCTGGGGGGAGAGGGGTCAGTACTGCTGCGAAGTGCAGGGCTTCACATCGCGATCAGCTGCTGGGCCTGGGGGGAGGGAGGGGGGTCACTACTGCTGCGGAGTGCAGGGCTTCACATCGCGATCAGCTGCTGGGCCTGGGGGGAGGGGGGTCAGTACTGCTGCGGAGTGCATGGCTTCACATCGCGATCAGCTGCTGGGCCTGGGGGGAGAGGGGTCAGTACTGCTGCGAAGTGCAGGGCTTCACATCGCGATCAGCTGCTGGGCCTGGGGGGAGGGAGGGGGGTCACTACTGCTGCGGAGTGCAGGGCTTCACATCGCGATCAGCTGCTGGGCCTGGGGGGAGGGAGGGGGGTCAGTACTGCTGCGTGGAGAATGCCGGATAAATGCGACATTGGACCTTAAGTACAAAACTATGTTGTCGGATATACTCAGACATTCGAGCGGAAAGGGATAAAACATCTAACAAGTGCTTCAGACACGTCAGCTGTTTATTTATTTATTAAACTCACTGCCAGCACTTCTCGCCATGCAAAGGCACGGTTACTGCCGCTTTTTTGTGGCGTGCACATTTGGCGTATAAAGCGTTAAAACGGACTGGCGAACTGGTGAAAAAATCTGAAAGTGCCTCACCTGAATATGACGACATTTAAAAAAATGGCGATCTGCTGAAAAAAGCCACTTCTCGCCAACGCCTCGGCGGATTTCTGTCTCCTAGAAATTCTCCTGGCGAATTTCACAAAACTCGCCACGATCTCACACCTTTCTGAATACAGGTAACCAAATTTGGCGAATACATGGCGAACACCTTGTATTCGGAGCTCTCTGCATAGGCCCCTTAATGTTCATAAAGGCTTTGATTGTTGGGATGAGGAGGATGTTGGGGTGGTGGTAGCAGAGTATGTGAGAAATGGTGAAGTGCAGGCATTGCAGTGAGTTAAGGGTCCCGGGGGGAGAGGAAAGGGTTATGATCCCCCGTGGGGACGGGTTGTGTCCCAGGGGAAGAATGGGGGGCTTAAGGAAAGGGAGTAGTTTCTACCTAACATAAAGTGGTGACTTTACACAAATCTAGCCGTGCTGCAAGCTAAAATGTGGTTGCTTTTTGTTTATTTTAGGGATATAGTACACATTGTCCTATGGGCTTCTAAATTAGGGTGTGTTAAGCAATCAAGTTTTTTCTTTACCCATAGACCACCCTGACCTTATCAGAGGAGTCAAGAAGTATAAGGGGAGAGGTTTTTGCTTGTGCAAACTCTTATTGAACAGAGACATCAGGCAAAAGAGAATCAACTCCTCCCCCTTGTTTACCCTGTGTAGCAGCCAACTTTTAAAGGATTTAAAAATACTTATAGGTTTCAGATTTTGTTAACAAAATCCACCGATCTCCAATAAAAATACCACTACCATTAGTACACTTTGACTTTACAGGGGTGGCCAGAATTTTTGGGAGCAAGAAGAAATTACAACTGAAACGTTCTGATTCAAAACTTGTCTAGATGTCCCTTTCTAAAGGACTTGCGTCTCTACAACGTAGACCTTAAAACCTTCAGGAGAATTTTGTGGTTTTGTGTTTATCGTATACTTCAGGGGGGTGCAAGATTTTTTGGGGGGGTGCGGCGGTTGCAGAGGCCCCGCGCTCTTCCTCCGGCATTTCATTTAAATGCCTTGGGGATCGCGTGAGGACTCTGCACCCTCAACTTACCTTGAATCTTCCGGCTTCAGGACTCGTCTCCATGGCAACGCGGCATCACATGACGCCGCGGGGGTCATTTGACGCCGCGCCAAGGTATGGGGCGCGAGCACCGGGGGAGGAAAGGTAGGGAGGCGCAACTCCAAAGGTTTGCGCTGCCCTAGTATACGTAATGTCACGTAAGCTGCAGTGTCATGCTATTTGGCGTGGTGCTCAACTCCAGTCCTCAAGCCCCGTCCAAACAGGTCAGGTTTCCATTAGCACTTTAATGAGGAGTTTGTTTCAAGTTTGTTGCTAGCCTTCCTTCTGCAGGAAGCTCCCAGCTTCAGCACAGATGGCTCAATTAGAGGCTCCATCAAAGATTGAGCCACCTGTGCTGAACCAGGGACTGATTGAAACACCTGTGCTCAAGTAGGGATATCCTGAAAATCCTGACCTGTTGGGGGGCTTATGGGCTGGAGTTGAGCACCCCTGCTCTATGCTACCAGCAGTATGGAGAGGGCACCTTCACTTAGTTGAACTGATCTGAAAAGCAATTGCCAAAACACAGCACAATGTTGTGGCAGAGAACAGTAGCTGTCGAGAATGGAAGAGTAATGCATGCATGGGATTAAACCTGCCACTTGGTCTAACAGAGCAGCTAAAATAAATCAGATTGGTTT
This sequence comes from Ascaphus truei, assembly GCF_040206685.1. NCBI lineage: Eukaryota > Metazoa > Chordata > Amphibia > Anura > Ascaphidae > Ascaphus > Ascaphus truei. The sequence goes on from NC_134492.1 coordinate 33,652,212, forward strand.
ACAGAACTTCTTTCTCCCAAATTGATTACAGCTTCCAAGGATCATAACCACTACATCACTTCTTGAAATAATGGTTTCAATAAAATGTGAAGTTCCAGTAAGAGTGTCTAAAATAAACTTTTATTACTAATCACCCTTGATTTCACTATCGCCATGATTACATACTTCAAATCATCAGAAGATATTCCTTCTGTAGGGAACCTGAAACCAATTGGTGGTTTTTACAAAATGTATTGTGGATCTTTATGAGAACTGTTTTATAGAACCAACATAACTCAGCCCTGATCTCTCTCAGTAAGCAATTTAATTTGTGCTAAGAGTGCATTCAATCTCGTTGCTTTTTATGTAATGTAGCATGCCAGTTTTTTTTCAAGGTGGGAGTCCAAAAGTTGTATTGCACTATAAATATTCACCGTCTTCTTCCATAGAGTAGCAAGGTACGAACACACACTCTCTCACCCATGCGACACCAACCAATAGCAGCAGGAACAAGTGGTGGAGTCCTGGCGCGTGCAACTTCCACGCCCGCAGCTTGACGGACCTGTCTCATCGCCACCACTAGTGCCCCATCATGCCTTGCAAGCGCAAACCCTGATGCGCCGTCAATTTGCCAGTCGCAGTGGTTGACAGGTCGGTCATCGCTGCGGCTGCATGTTCAGCGTCTGGATAACTAAGGCGCCAGATCAAATTGTAGTCACCCGTGGCATTTTTCCAACCCTGTGTAAATCTTTTTTTGTTGCTTAGAGATATTTGGGCAGGAGGTATGGGACAGAAGTAATCCCAGAATAGCATGTGAGACAATGCTGACAAGCATGTCAGTTTGACATCTAATATGACAGTTGGGGGAACGTAGTTACTTATGAAATAAGAAAGTTTCTTTACACTATATATGGATTCTGAGAGGAAATGTGCTTAATGATTTATCCAACGGAGAATTGTTCAGCCGTATGGAGAGGGAAGGCTAGCAGCAAACTTGAAACAAACTCCTCATTAAAGTGCTAATTAAGACTGCATATTTTACAGTGATATGCCCTGGAATTTCCTAACATTAATTGCCATCGGTGAAGAACAGAACTTAAAACTTATTAGGGTCAGTTAGCCATGTCACTTATGTGATCTCATTCAACTTGACATGTATAACAGATTATGTGCTGAAATTACTTAACATATCAAAAACAGTGTAGATATGTATGGCAGAAAACAACAACCACCTGTATTGCATTTGTTATACTGTAGGTTCTCATTCAATACGGTGTGGAGTGGGGCAACGTGTTACAATACTGATTCATCAACTTCCTTTCGAATTGACCATCTTGAATAGAAGTTATAGTAAGGAAAATGCCTTTATTCTTAATAACAATTTAAGGAGAACATCTGCATTGCTTGGCGGCTGTTCAACTTGCATCATACATTCCTTTATATATTTTGTTACTATTCCGCATATTCAATGAAAGAATTGTTCAATCTCCCATATTTAAAGGCCTTATTAAGTGATGCTAGGTTAGTGTAGCCATTGAATAGAGCAGAATAGCTGCCCTGATGGGTAAATGGTTTTATTTCAATCTTTCCTCAAAATAGAAATCTTTTGGAGGATTTTGCAATTGAATGGCATTCCCTACTAGGACCAAAGTGAACAAAATCCAGTGACCTGGTTAAGGGGTGTTGCCTGGGTATTTGATTCCCCATTATTTTTATTTATTTATTTTTTACTTCACCCAAATCTGACACCTATGTGCATTTTTCCACTGTCTGCTCCCTTTTGTGTGATGCCACTGTGTCTACTCCCACCTCCCTGTATCTTTTATTGGCTCTCTGAGAAGGACGGGGTGAAATAAGGTTAAATATAACACTTGATTGGCAAACCTAACCCATTCAGAGGCCTCTAAGAAATTCAACCACCGACCTGAGCTAGCACCTTCCTGCCTTTTTTTTTTTTTTTAAACCCTTTGTTGCCGGAGGGACCCATGGCACCACAGCCCTCCCGGCGCTTCGATCATGTGATTACAGCATCGCAGAGTACTCTTCTGTTCCTCAGCTGGCAAGATCACGTCCAGCTCGCCACAGGAGCACACATGATCTCCCCCAGAAAATAAAACAAAGGACATATGCTGTAGCTACTATGTGATGGGGCCCCTGGAGTTATGCCAGGCCCCATGACGTGGTAGCTACTTAATAGGGCACCCAAGGGGTTAACTTCCTTTGCCGTCAATGGCCGTTAGCGCTGGATGTAGCGGCGATATCCCAGATCGGAGATGAGTGAATCTCCCTCATAGAGCAACAAAGTGTGAGTGTGCGTCTGTCCATCCAGTTTTTGTACCCCCCATTGCCCAGAGCAAAAAAAATTCTTTCATTTAACTTTTTTAATCAGTTACATTTTTTTTTTTTTATAAATCTTTATTTTAAGACATAAACAGCTTTTAACTCTCTCTTGCCCTATTGCAGTAAATTCTGTGTGTCCATAGTCTCCTCGCTGCTGCTCTTTCTCTGTGTGGGTTTTACCATCAACACATTCAAATTCCAACTGTCCCTTTCTGCTGCTAACTGCTGTCCATCAAACCCCGCGCTGGCGACGCCTCTGCAGGTTCCACGAGCAACAGCTCTGTTCTTGCAAAGTCTCTTATCATTTCTGCATCTTGGAAGAGTTTGACCCCCTTTACATTGAAATAAGTGTGTCCGTCCGTCCGTCCGTCCTATATATTGTAGCTCCCAAGGGTTGAAATTGTGCAACTACTCAAGGTGCTGTAAAAGAGTTCAGCTCCTTTTCAAATGAAGGGGATGCAAATCTTCACCAAATTTAGTATGGGCATCTTATATTCAATAAGGGCCCTAGAACTTCTATAATCACCTGTTCCAGTGTGTTCAGTATTCTATGATGAAGCAGTTGTTTTTCCAGGGAGGAGAAGCTGAACAGCTGATTTAAATGTTATATGCAAACATATTATACCTGCAAAAGTCGGTTACAGTACTAAAGATATTGAAATTTTCACGCATTTAATTATGAATCTATCCAATGTAAAATCCTGCACTCATTCTTTTTATTAGTGTCGCTACAAGTTGGAGGGGATCCGAAACAAACTGGTCTTTGCTTTTATGGATTGATTTTACTAAAATACCTGTGCATATAAGGGTTCGAGTTCCAAAAAGGTGTTTTTTTTTTTCCTCATGTCCTGCATGACATGAGGGAATAGGTTCTGCCCATCAGACTTCTGACCAGTTCACGGCCTTATAACCCCTCCAATGCCTACCTCAGGTCAGTTGTTTGTGTCCCACGCTGTAGGAGGACCATTTTTTAACTGAGCGCTATCATGTTGCTCTTGGCTTCCTCTTGTGGGGAGTTCAATCATGTGCCACCCTGGTCTGTCTGATGTCCAACCACAGCAGACTCACACATTCCAGCTGGTTACCGGGGGCAGACGCTCCACCCCCTCCACAGTCTCATACTGGATTGTCGTTGAGTAGATGTGGAGACCCGCAATATTTCTCCCTGGTGCAGTCTCCATTCTGTTCTGTTGGCCGGCACGCAGGACACACACTTGAGCTCTGCAGGGAAGCCGACTGGAACAGGTAGCTCCTGCACACAAGCAGATGGAAGCTTTAGATTCTCATCGTGTTTGAGGTACAGGGAGATTATCTCTAGTGGTATCTGATATTTCTATTGTCCATCTTTCTATTTCTCTACTAAATCTAAACAACACCCCTCCTCCCCTTCTTGCAGTAAACCAGAGTATCTTCCTGAAGTCAAATAAAAAAAAATCGAAGCATCTAAATTGCATTTGCTGTAGCGGAAGGCTGTCTGTGGGTCACCCAGACAAATTGTCAGACATGCAACAGGCAAACTGCGTTACAGGAAGCACCTGCTCAGATGTCTGAGTTGTTCTGTTGTTTCTATGATAGAAACATTCAAAGAAGCCGAAGAAGAAGCCCTGCAGTCTTCAAACAAACGTCATGGTCAGATCCTATGAAGCGGGTCGGATTTTTCTAGCCCAGATTCAGAGCAAGAGGGTACGTCAGACCCATATCTTGCTTTAACCTTGATAATATTTACATCTGAGGGCTTCTAACCTTGGGTTACCTGAGGTAAAGGAAGACCTTAATGCCCTGGACAGAATCTTATACGGATCCAAGAAGAAAGTTTGGACATTTCCAGTCCATAAATTCAAGGATTTGATTTAGAGTGAATGGAAATGTCCAGATCGCAACAGGGAAACGACTAATTCATATAACATGTACCCAATCGGAGAAGTTAAGGAAGACTGGGAAAATCCTCCCAGAGTGGATACCATACTATCCATACTCGCAAAGACCCCTCACCCTCGGAGGTGGCATCCTTCAGAGATCCTATAGTCGAGGATTGATGGCCTACGGAAAAAAACGGTGTGTGTGCAGACCACGCGTGTTCTAAGTGAAACTTCTTGGTGTTTTTGTCACTGAAATAGTATTTTGATTGAAAGACTTTTGAGAGTATAATTTATTTTTCTGCAGAAATGTTCATAGTATCTGTTGGAATACATGACACAATTGACATATAACTAAAGTAAGATGCATATATTTTTGATTGTAAAGTATCTATATGCTGTTGAAAGATTGCATCAATGGTCGAACCTGATCTTGTAGTTGGAATGGCTGGATTGGTGTTGAGTTACATGGAATGTTACTTGCATGAATGTAATGAGCAGCAGTTTGCTTATAAAAGTACTGTTTGCTTGCCTGATCGCATTTTCGTCTGCATGAACGACTGAGTGCTGTGAGAATTTTGAGCCACCGGGGGCACACGCGAGTTTTAGTCCTATGAGAATGTAGGTAGGTTCCAGCAAAAGTTTCACTTCAAAAGGCTTTATTCCACATTCGGTGCTTCCCTCAAGCTAATTGCATCAACTTATCTAGTAAGAACGATGACTATCTGGTTCTCTAGTATTCTATAAGCAATACAATGGTGAACATCGTCAGAAGATCCCGAAAGACACTATGATCGTGTCGATCATTGAAGTTTCTCTGCGATGCTTCATTTGACACAACCAGACTATTGGCCAGATCTTCTGCAATATCCCTGGCAGCAGACAGAGCTCTCTGGCTCAAACCCTGGGCTGCTGATCTATTGGCAAAAAATAAGCTAATTTCTATTCCTTTCCTAAGAAAAGCTCTATTTGGCCCTGATTTTAGAGATCATAATCACAAGAATTATAGGGGGGTGGGAAGGTTAATTCATACCTTGAGCGAGAACCCAGTTTTTCACTTCATCCAGAGGTCACAGAGAGTTCTTCCAATGCTATCTATCATTCAAATGACCAAGACACTCATTCAATCAAGACACAAGTCTTTCTCTTAAACACTGTAGGAGGAAGGCTGAAGTGCTTAATGGAGGAATGGATCTAATAATACCGATTTTGTTGGTTACTTTATCAAGACTGGCTATGCAATCGTGGCTACAAAAAACCACAGTCAAGATTCATCAGTCATCCATACCCAAAAATCCCCACAAATTACAAGCGCTCCTTCAGTGTTTGACAGGGACAGGTGATTATAGAAGTACCCAAGGGCCAAGCATGTCTACGGCTCTATTCTATGATACAAAAAAAATGATAATGTAACCCCTTCAACATGACGCTACAATTAATACACTTCGGTTATAAGAGGGACTGCATTTCAAGAGGTGGTCCCTCCCTGGGGACAAAATGAGCCATTGGCAGTGACCGGTTTATTAAATTGAGTCTTCTATATTGTTCGACGTGGCTGACAAGGGCTATTGAAGTTCTATAGGGGATTTTTCTCTCCCGAAAAGTCTGCTTCCGCATATATAGAATCGCTCCCCAATTGTAATTGAAGTGGAGTGGCTCAGTGATCAAGCAATCCAAGCGCTTTTTTTTTTTTTTTTTTTTAAATCTTTTCACACAGGATTGAAGCAGGGTGTCTCTGGAGCAGAACCCCATTAGTTTTGGAGGTAAATATCTCTGAAAGAATGGAGTCCACACTGCTGAAATGAATGAGGTTCAGCACCGGAGACTCCCTGCTTCAATCCTGTGTTTAAAAATTATTATTTATTTTTTTAGTTTTGCTTCTTGAAGTAAAACAGTAGTGTCTGCTACGTGTGGCTTCCCTTTAAAATGCGTCTAGTAATCATATTTGTTAATACTTTTGTGTATCACGGTCTTTGTTCCTATACACAAAGTAATCTCCAACTTCCCCACTCCCCACTGCACCATTATTTATACACCTCTCTCCCAACAGCTTCTTTACCCGTCAATAAAAAACACCCACACAAATCCTCTATTCACACCCTCTATCTCCTTCCCGCTGCTGGGGATCTCCCCTAAGCCTGAAGCCAGACATACACACCTGATCTCACTCATGACTCCCTGCCACCTCTTAACCTGTAAATGGTGTTAACCTTTTCATTTAACACTGACCTTCCTTAAATTTTACCCCACAAATAGAGCATCCCCATACCCTGCACTCATAGCTAATGTCCCACACTCAGTCACTCCTACCACCCATTGTGACCAAGCACTGCCATCTACAGCACTTACTCCCTCACCTGCTGTCTCTGTAAGTTTCCCATTAAACCTCTTAGATTGTAAGCTCTTCGGGGCAGGGATTTCCTTTCCTATTGTCTGATTTTGCTGCACTTATTGTATAATTCCCTGTACTGTATTCTTTGTGAAGCGCTGAGTACACTTTTGGCGCTATATAAATAAAGACATACAATACAATTGACAGTCACTTATACAAAAATGTTGTGTTTTTTTTTTTTTTTTTATAGACAGCTTTTTCTATTCACTAACTGATATGATGGCAACGAGCCAACGTGTTTAAAATATTTTTTGCATCCACAGGATACAACATTGACTGATGTGAACTCGTTTAATCCTTTGCTGCTGACCTCTCCGTTATCCATGATAAACCAGTATAAGTTTGAAGACGAGCCAGACATCAAAGATCTTTTCATTGTAGTTGACGATCCTGAAAGCCACATCACTGCAATTGAAACTTTTATTACATACAGGATTGCAACAAAAGTAAGTATTGCACAATTTGTAACCAGTTTTAACCCCTGAAGTACCCGATTGATTGATTAAAATATTTAATACTGCATGATATTATCATGACCGGTATCATATACTTCATTGTGTAAAACAGGGACTCTTAAGCGCATCTAGAACATTTGATCTTTTTCCAGGTATTGGTAAACATTTGTAAAAGGCCTTCAGATGATCGTCGGCAAGGCCCCATCTAAGAACTATAAAAAATGCACGTCTGTGTTAAAGTGTTTTGCTGAAAGAGAAGATTAACACATTTTGGGATGTGTGTTGGATTTGTATTCATTTGCTCTTGCATATACAGGCAGTCCTCGGTTATTCGACACACTGTGTTACTCAAAATGGCGTTGGATAGTGAAACGTTGTAAAGCGAAACACGTTTTCCCATAGGAACACTGTTTAAATGAAAGGTTCCGTTCCTGAAGGCATTTTTAACACTAAAATACACCAAATATTTTACACAGGCAATAACATATGCAGCATGCACATACTATATATAGATATATATATAGTATATACTATATATAGATATATATATCTATATATATCCGTCCACCTCGGCCGCGGGGGTATCTACAACTGCTGTTAATATAAATGGCAAATATTCTCGCCTGGGTCTTCTTTGCATGATGCCCTAGGTCAGGGGTGAGCAAACTTTTTATGCCGAGCCCCCCTTTTTATCCATGAAATTTCTCGGCCCCCCCTGCCTGATGTAATCAAAATCACATGAAAAAAAACCTTTATTAAACGGTATACAATGTAAATACAAATATGTCTAAGGCCGCGCATATAGTGACCGCGACGTCACCCGTCGCCGCTAGCAAAAGTTGTATTTCGCTTTGCGGCGGCGTGGGCGACCAGGCCATTGATTGGTTCAGGGGCTGTCACATGAGGCGACAGCCCCTAAAAAATCAAATATTGCCGGCTTCAAAAAATTGCGTCGCCACGTCACGCTTACTAAAAGCACACACGGCGGCGACAGTGCATTTGTTTTCGGGCGACATTGCATCGCCGGCACTATAAGTGCAGCCTAAATACTTACATACTTCAACAGCTCGCTCTTGCAAAATTAGGCTGCGTCCACGCTGCCGCTGAGAGCTGTGACATCACCAACTCTCCAAGCATGAGCACAGGGTGTCCTGCATAATTTTGCAAGCACGAGCGGGGAAGTGTTTTCACTTTTTTTTAATTATTTCTGTACATTCATAGTATGATTGATATAGTGGCAGCCTACCCATTCACTTGCAGAGGATCGCAGAGAAGCAGGTTGCCAGCGGAGGAGAGCAGGAACACAGCGCTATTGTAGGGCAGACACCGGAGGGAGGGGCGTTTGACACCACAGCGCTGGGGCGTGCTCCTCCCCCGTACCTCCGAATCACGTGGCCCCATCTGCACTATCCTGTTTGACCGCCCGCGCGCGCACATCTTTTTTGCCTGCGCACCCAGGTTTTGCTGCATGCGCCCCACCTAAATAATCTTGCGCCCGGGGCGTCCCCCCCTCAGTTTGTGCACCGCTGCATTCCATCACAACACACACACACATACACACAATCACAACACACACACAGACAGACAACAGGCACAGCACACACACACACACACACACACACACTCAAATCACAACCAACACAGCACACACTCAATCACTACACACACACAGTCATAATCACCACGAACACTCACAACACTCACAACACTCACAACACACAGACACACACACAGACACACACACAGACACACACACAGACACACACACAGACACACACACAGACACACACACAGACACACACACAGACACACACACAGACACACACACAGACACACACACAGACACACACACACACACACACAGACACACACACAGACACACACACAGACACACACACAGACACACAGACACACAGACACACAGACACACAGACACACAGACACACAGACACACAGACACACAGAGACACAGAGACACAGAGACACAGACACACAGAGACACAGACACACAGAGACACAGACACACAGACTGTGTCACAGACACACAGACACACAGACACACAGACACACAGACACACAGACACACACACACACACACACACACACACACACACACAGACACACAGACACACAGACACACAGACACACAGACACACAGACACACAGACACACAGACACACAGACACACAGACACACAGACACACAGACACACATATATATATATATATATATGCAAATATAGCTGTATGCTCATCTGCATGTCTTAGGCAGGTCTGCAACCCCACCTTTATATTTATATATAGTGGTTGACAAATCACCAAAAAATCTACTCGCCACACAAAAAAGAAAATCTACTCGCCACCTAGTACCAAACGTATGCTGCTTGGGCCAATAGTTGCTCGCCACGATGTTAAATCCACTCGCCCGGGGCAAATGTATAGGTTATATATATATATATATATATATATATATATATATATATATATATATATATATATATATATATATATATATATATATATATATATATATATATATATATATATATATACATATATACATATATACATATATACATATATACACACACACACACACACACACACACACACACACACACACACACACACACACACACACACACACACACACACACACGGTGGGAGAGAGGGAGTAACTAAGCCTGTCAGGTCCCGCCCCCCCATGTGCTGCTGAAAACGGGCGGGTAAAAAACAGGAGGAGGAGGGCTTGTCTGTGTGCAGGGAAGGCCCCGCCCCCTCTACAGGCAGACACAGCAGGGAACTGGAAGCAGCCTCTGCACAGAGCTTGCCCTGCGCCCCCCAGTTTGCGCACCGCTGCCCTAGGTTAGCCAATTGATTTTTAAGTACATTAACATTCGATCGTAGCTAGTTCTTTTAGATATATTTTAATAAACTAAATTAGATTGATTACAACACACACAGACAGACAACCAACAGGCACAGCACACACACACACAACACACACACTCAAATCACAACCAACACAGCACACACTCAATCACTACACACACACAGTCACAACCAACACTCACATAATCACCACCAACACACACAACACTCAATCACAACACACACTCAATCACAACACACACACACAGACAACCAACAGGCACAGCACAGCACACACACACACACACACACACACACAACACACACTGCAGTCCATATATATATATATATATATATATATATATATATATATATATATATATATATATATATATATATATATATATCACACACACACACACACGCACACACACACACTGTTGATAGTGTGCTCTCTGTTCTGTGGGGATGCTGCAGTGGTGTGAGCTGCTTGTGTCATGGCCATGCCCACGCGACCTGTTTTGGCCACACACCCCGTGACGAAATAAGGAACCTGCAGATCGCGGTGAAGCACCGTGCACGCGCTGCCTGGACGCAAGGCGGGTGTGCAGGGCCCATGATCGCGACGGCCATTTTTTTTTCGTGATCCAGGTTATAACACGGTCTCATTCTGTGGCCCCTGAGCACCGCGTTATAATAGGGTTCAGCTGTATTTGTTTTTTTATGATTGTCACGTGTATTACTACTGTGAATCGCTATGTGCATTAATGGAGCTAGATATAAATATAGATATATAGATATGTAACGTAATAGCGCTATTTGTGTAATGGACCAAAATATAGAAGAAAGCTGTTGGCATAGAAATATAAAACATAGGAAAAGGGTCATCCCTGCTCTACCTTAATATTCATCATAGTATAAAGACCGCGGCGGTGCACTGGGAAGGACTGATATGTTTGCAAAAAGTGATCAAGAGATGATCACCAAAAGATACCCATTTAGTTGCACTCAGCCTATTTATAGTATATATAGCTGAACCGTAGGTGTACAAGAACCGCATTAGTAAATGCAGACACCAGGGAGGTAAATACAGAAAAATAATAAAATTTTATTTAAACTCATCTATTCCAAATATATATAAATATATATACATAAACACACTAATAAAAAGTTAAAACCAACGTGTCTCTTGTTTACACAGTATCTACCAGACTCTGCAAATATATTCAAACCTAGTGCCAAATGTCCACTGATTGTGATATTTTCTATGAAATGATATATATGCAAGATAGTCTGGGAAGTGTAAAGTACCCAAACTTGGGTTATGGCATGGGGAAAAGTATCAAATGGTTGCTACTAACTGTTTCAGTGTTTGAAACAAAGTAAGGTATAGTGTTGCAATCCTGACAGCTCAAAAAAGTGTGCGTGTCTGCTTCTGCTTTCAGCAGTGAATCCTACACATCCAATAACATTCTTGTGACCATTCAGCAGATGTGTGTATTATTTAATCCTTCAAATACTTAAAATGTTCAGATTAGGTATATGCATTTGTCTTCATTTATGCAATATAATCAAACAATAGACCATACAGTGCTGTCTAAGCTGTTTCTAAGGTCAGCCGTCACAGATGAACATCAGGGAGCATTGTCATTGCAGTTCATAACATATTTTTACCCCAATTAAATTACAGAAGTAGCAACTCCTATACCAGTGAAACGCTATCTAAGCTGTTAGCCAACAGCCATCACAGATAAATTACACAAACTGACTCAAAAACGCAAATAGAGTGCACGTGTTATACATGGGGTTAATACCCTTGTGGCATATATCAATCCTAATGCCTTAGTAGTATGACAAGGCTTAGTATTCCTGCGTTATACGAAAGTATATAGAGCCATACAACCATGATTCTCCATGCCTCTGCTGTTAGTTCAATACACTGTGTACAGCGTGTCTCTCCAAGCTGACTGACGTCATCAGTGGTGGCGTCGCCAGGCAGTGTATTGAACTAACAGCAGAGGCATGGAGAATCACGGTTGTATGGCTCTAAATACTTTACTACTACTAATCTACTATATATTTCTGAAAGTGTCCTATGTGTCCGGGTCTGTATGTGTCTCCCTGTGCCCCTCCCCGTGTCCCTAGCGGCAATCCCATTGGACCTTGGGCCAGGCCAATGAGATTGCTCCCTTGGGCCGCCCGCCCCCGCACACCTCTCATTGGCCTGAGGCGGAGTGAAGGGGGCGCACACACACACACACACACACACACACACACACACACATCACTATACACACACACACACACACACACACACATCACTATACACACACACACACATCACTATACACACACACATCACTATACACACACACACATCACTATACACACACACACACACACACACACACACACATCACTATACACACACACACACACATCACTATACACACACACACACACATCACTATACACACACACACACACATCCAAATACACACACACACACACACACATCACTATACACACACACACACACACACACACACACATCACTATACACACACACATCACTATACACACACACACATCACTATTCACACACACACACACACACACATCACTATACACACACACACACACATCACTATACACACACACACACACATCCAAATACACACACACACACACACATCACTATACACACACACACACACATCACTATACACACACACACACACACACACACACACACACACATCACTATACACACATCACTATAAACACACATCACTAAACACACACAACCCCCCCCCCCCCCACACACACACACGGTGTTACATACATTAGCGGGGCTCACAGTGTTAGCAGCACATCTCCCGCTCTCTTCCCCACCGGTCCCGGAGGCTCCGCCTCTTCCTCCGCCTCTCCCTGTTTCCCGCGCTTTCACCCCCCCCCCTCCACGTGGGAGCGGCCGGACGGGTGAGGGAGCGGCCGGACGGGTGAGGGAGCGGCCGGACGGGTGAGGGAGTGGCCGGACGGGTGAGGGAGCTGCTGGACGGGTGAGTGAGCGGCCTTCACCTCCCCTCACCCCCCTTCACCTTCCCTCACTCACTTCCCCTCCACCCCCCCCCCCCCCGGCGCCGCTATAGTCAGCGGGTGAGCGGAGTGAGCAAGCGCGCGCCAGGGACACAGCGGGGGAGCGGCCACAAGACGCTGCCTCCCGCCTCAGATCCACGTGGGAGCTGCCGGACGGGTGAGGGAATGGCCGGACGGGTGAGTGAGCGGCCTTCACCTCCCCTCACCCACCCCTCACTCCACTTACCCTCCCTTCCACCTCCCCTCCCTCCACTTCACCTCCCCTCCACACCTCCCGTCCACACCCCCCTTAACCTCCCCTCCACCCCCCCTTAACCTCCCCTCCACACCCCCCTTAACCTCCCCTCCACCCCACCCTTAACCTCCCCTCCACCCCCCCCTTAACCTCCCCTCCACCCCCCCCTTAACCTCCCCTCCACCCCCCCCTTAACCTCCCCTCCACCCCCCCCCCTTAACCTCCCCTCCACCCCCCCCTTAACCTCCCCTCCACCCCCCCCTTAACCTCCCCTCCTCCCCTCCACCCCCACCCCCTTCACCTCCACCCCCCCCTTCACCTCCCCTCCACCCCCCCCTTTACCTCCCCTCCACCCTCCCCTTCACCTCCCCTCCACCTCCCCTCCACCCCCCCTTCACCTCCCCTCCACCCCTCCCCTTCACCTACCCTCCACCCCTCCCCTTCACCTCCCCTCCACCCCCCCCTTCACCTCCCCTCCACCCCCCCCTTCACCTCCCCTCCACCCCCCCTTCACCTTACCTTCACCTTACCTTCACCTCCCCTCCACCCCCCCCCTTCACCTCCCCTCCTCCACCCCCCTTCACCTCCCCTCCACCCCCGCTTCACCTCCCCTCCACCCCCGCTTCACCTCCCCTCCACCCCCGCTTCACCTCCCCTCCACCCCTACCTTCACCTCCCCTCCACCCCCACCTTCACCCCCCCCTCCACCCCCACATTCACCGCCCCCTTCACCTCCACCCCCACCCCCCTTCACCCCCACCTTCACTCCCCCCTTACAACCCCCTCCCTCCCCCCCTTCCCACCACCTCCCCCCCTTCCCACCACCTCCCCCCCTTCCCACCTTCCCACCACCTCCCCCCCTTCCCACCACCTCCCCCCCTTCCCACCTTCCCACCACCTCCCCCCCTTCCCCCCTTCCCACCACCTCCCCCCTTTCCCACCACCTCCCCCCCCTTACCACCTCCCCTCCACCCCACCTTCATCTACCCTCACCCCCCCTTCACCTCCCCCCTCCCCCCCAGCCCCCTACCTCCACCCTTCCCACCTACCCCCTTCACCTCCCCTCCACCCCGCCTTCACCTCCCCTCTGCCCCCCCTTCACCTCCCCTTCGCCCCCCCTTCACCTCCCCTCCGCCCCCCCTTCACCTCCCCTCCGCGCCCCCTCCGCCTCCCCTCCGCCCCCCCTTCACCTCCCCTCCGCCCCCCTTTCACCTCCCCTAACCATCCCCCCCTCACCACCCATCCTCACCTCCCCTCCGCCCCCTTCACCACCCCCCACCACCCCTCCCCTCCTTCAATGCCTTTCGTCCGCCCTCCTGCCTCTGCCTTTCGCCCACCCGCACTTCTGCCTTTCACCCGCCCACCGCTCACACCCCTGCGCCACACAGCCGCCGCATGCACTCAACAGACACCCGCCACTCGACACACACCCGCCGCCTCTCACCCACCCCACACACTCGACACACACCTGCCGCATCCTGCCCCTACGCAACAATATCACTGACCAGCTGTCACCCGCACTCGCCACACACCCGCCGCCTCACACCCTAGCAGGACCCCGACCCACAGCCAGCACTCACTACCCACGCGCCACCCGTACTGAACACCCACCCGCCGCCTCACACACGCTCACACCCTAGCAGGACACACGCCTCACATTTTCTCATCACTTATGTCACCAAAATATACATTGTACTGTGGTGTGTTTACAATAAACCATTTTTATACAACATCGTATTACATTTTCTTCCATCTTTCTTTTCAACATTATTATCCAACCTTTCCAACAAATAGTCACCTATTGTTCCACCATTTATAAATAATACTACCTATTACGCATTTACATCCCGGGCAACGCCGGGTCTCTCAGCTAGTACTATATACAAACACTGAAACCGTTAGTAGCAACCATTTGATACTTTTCCCCATGCCATAACCCAAGTTTGGGTACTCTACACTTCCCAGACTATCTTGCATATATATAATTTCATAGAAGATTTCACAATCAGTGGACATTTGGCACTAGATTTGAATATATTTGCAGAGTCTGGTAGATACTGTGTAAACAAGAGAGACGTTGGTTTTAACTTTTTATTAGTGTGTTTATGTATATATATATTTTTGGAATAGATGAGTTTAAATAAAATTTTATTATTTTTCTGTATTTACCTCCCTGGTGTCTGCATTTACTAATCCGGTTCTTGAACACCTACGGTTCAGCTATATATACTATAAATAGGCTGAGTGCAACTAAATGGGTATCTTTTGGTAATCATCTCTTGATCACTTTTTGCAGGCATAGAAATATATCCTAATCTTCTACTGATTCAATACACAAAGATTCTAAATTGTTCAACATAGAAATTATGTAAGAAATGTTTCAAAGATTTATTATACATTATTATGAAAGCATTCTGCTACAATGCTGCTATAAAGTATATGCAAGACCTTCAGGACATTACGGATATTAGTTTCTTCAACTTTTGAACTCTCTTTAATCTTTGTTATTTTACTTTTAGACTTCTCGCAGTGAATTTGACTCTAGTGAGTTTGAAGTCCGGAGACGATATCAAGATTTCCTTTGGCTAAAAAGTAGACTTGAAGATTCCCACCCTACACTGATAATTCCTGTAAGTGTGTCCACTTTTCAAGGGGAGTTCTATTGAAAGGACCAACACGGGATTCTACTTTATACTGAAATTTGGTCTATCTTGAATTGGTATGTGATCTTAAAAGCAGGCTACACTTCTAGATTAAACATATTTAAAATGCATGTGTACACTACAGAAACTGAATGAAATGACAGTAGATCTAGAATAACATTGATATCCATTTTGTTCTCCTGGTCCCAAGAGTCAGGAGATGGTTTTTGGGGATTTGTGATGTTATTTATAATACTGAGTGTTGGTCGGATTACTACTTAATCTCAATGTACTGTACTTTCTAATGAATCTGTCCCCTTTCTCGCTGCTGAGGTCTAACATTTGGTGAAGGAGATAGGATGGGACAGTGTGGACCGTGAAGTTCACTCAATTACTGTAGTACCCAATCTGTTTATTTCCAATCCATTTTTCACATGGTTAGGTTATTTTTTTTTTTTTAAATAATGTAGTTCTACTTTTTAAATAAATTGCTGGCTGTACTGATAACAGGGGTAATAAAGCCTGCTCTAACGCTTTTATTCCACATTTGGTTAATGCGTGTGTTAACCGGCCACGTTGACTTGCATTTAATAACATGGTAGAGTTAACACATTTCATTAGCAAGAGTACGAACTCTTGCTACATCTGCACATATATTACATTGCTGCACATAGCACTACCTACTACTTCTGCCGTGAAAGGTATAGGGGCATATGAATAAAGACACATTTTGACTTAAAAGTGACGCACAGAAAATAAACAAATTCATCCCTCCTGATGCTCCTGTTTTTTTTTACATTTGAAGACATGAATAATGATCTGCCTATGCTGCTAAAGATCATAGGAAAAAATATTATTTTGACGCAATGCTCTTTCAATTCTTTTTCAAGGTCAGTAACCAACCTCACCCTGACTAGACCCACAAGGTCGAAGCAGCGGTTTGTGAGTAGGTTTACTGGCTCTGCATTTCTTTTGCTCTGAAAAAGCTGTGTAATACGGCAAGCATATGTATGTTTTATAGGGGGTCCATTTTAAAATGGCTGCGACACCAAAAAGTGGCATACAGTGAGTCATTACCCAGAATCCCTGGCTGTAGTGGGAGCTATTTTATTTTCTTCCGTTCAAAGAGAGGAAGAAACAGGCTGAGAATATTGACTATAAAGGATGGAAAGAAGGCAGTCCACCACTATCAACAAAGCATTGTATTAATGTGCATAATCCATTGCTTTTATTTTACTTGATAGGGGAAATTTGAGTCCTAGTATACAGTATTATGCTACATGCTTATACATATTAAACAAGCCGTACTATTTACGCTTCACATTTTTTGACCATAAAAATATTAAGCGTACTGCTTCTATTGTATGTATGTATGTATGTATATACATTAAAGTATGTGACTGTTCTATTGAACTGTTATCACATCCCCCTATACGCTATGCCCCCACCCTGGCGCGCGCACACACGCACGCTATCTTGCTGTCTAGAGCCGTGGCTGAAAAATCTTAAAGCTGGTGCGACATTTGCTCTTGGGTGGGTCCGTGTTTCCCCCTGCAGCGAAAATCCTTCAGTAACTGGCAGTTGCGGGCCCACGGCTTGCCCCGTTGCCAAATATATTTAAACATGTTAGACACCGCACACACCCTATTTAACACAATGGTAAGGTAGTCAATTGAATGAAGAGCAACAGAGAATGCAGACTGTCTTATTAACCACCTTTTTTTTTTTTTGCCTTTGTAGCCGTTACCCGAAAAGTTTATAGTGAAAGGAATGGTGGAACGATTTAATGAGGAATTCATTGAGACTCGTAGAAAAGCATTACATAAATTTTTGAACAGAATTGCTGATCATCCAACATTAACTTTTAATGTCGACTTCAAGATTTTCCTTACTGCTCAAGCATGGGTAAGAATAGTTTAATAGGTCTCCATTTTTTGAGAGTTTATCTGTAATTTG
This sequence comes from Ascaphus truei, assembly GCF_040206685.1. Taxonomy (NCBI): domain Eukaryota; kingdom Metazoa; phylum Chordata; class Amphibia; order Anura; family Ascaphidae; genus Ascaphus; species Ascaphus truei. The sequence continues at coordinate 33,670,036 of NC_134492.1, forward strand.
TAGAGATGGCTAGTTTTCTGCAAATCATTTGTGCACTAGTGGTTCATTTTGTAATTAAGCTTTAATCGTGTACAGTAGATTGTGATTTAGACTGCAGGGGCGCGCAAACGTTCTGTGCAGCGCCTCCCCTGCCTGCCAGCCCCTATGCTTGCGCGCCCCCCCCCCTTACCCAATATCAAGCGTCAAATGGCACGCATGGTCACGTGACGTCGCGTGAAACCCCCCCGCGGCATCATTTGACACACGTTGCTATGGCGACGTGCACGTCATGACCCCGTGGCGTCATTTGATGGTGCAGAGGAAAGGTAGGTGAAGTCCGAGCCCCCCCAAAATAATCTTGCGCCCCCTACTTTGCGCACTCCTGATTTTAGAGGACCATAGTCCATTGCATATTGCAAATAAAGAGTAGTGCTAGTACAAGAGGTCCGGCTGTGAAGCTGGAGGGTGGCAAACTAATGGAAGAAATGTAAGGAAGTATTTTTTTTTCATGCAAAAAGGTGGCAGATTCGTGGAATAGCCTCCCAACAGACATGGGAGAGGCTAATACAGCAATGGGATTAAAACATGTCATAGACAGAAGGCCGACGTAAATACGAGAGACAGCAAGGATCAAACTTGGCTCTGAGGTTTCGTATCAGATGGGAAGTCGAGGTGGTCCAAGTGGTTCAGCTGCATCTCCTCGGGTGTAGGCCCTTGTTCAATGTGCTGTGAAGCTGTTTTCCCTGTATTTGAGAAGATTTTAGTTTTATTTATTTATTAATTGTTTTACCAGGAAGTAATACATTGAGAGGTTACCTCTCGTTTTTCCTATGTCCTGGGCATTTATTCATTTGAATGGGGTGGGTAGTGGTGGTGGTGGTGTGTCAGGGACTTATCCCTGCTGAAGAAAATGCCTGGCTGCACTTAACCAGCTCTCTGCTGGATTTAGAGGCAATCAACCAGACTCAAGCTGCCTAATCGGAGCTCTGTGAAATAGTGTCATGTGAGACACAGGAAGAGGATCCCTCCGCTCACAATTGGGGCTGACCCAGGAAGGACAGACCAGAGATTCCCTAGTCCACAACTGGGCTGATCTGGGGAACAACAGATGTCTTGAGCTGCATACGGGCTATAGACTGAACGGCAAGACAAAGGGGACAAGACTTCTATACCTAGACATTGCTATAGCACACACGGGTGCGGATCCAGGAGAGGGTATAATAATATAATATAATTATATTATAATATATAATATTACAATTATATTATATAATATATCTATATATAAAAATGAAAACGTTTGTTTGCTGAAAACGTTGTATATTTGCTGTGCCTCTGGCCAATCTGATTGGTCCGTGGCCCGGCCCTGCCCCCACACGCCTCTCATTGGCCTGCGTGGTTCGCTGACCTCACAAACCCAACTGCCACACTCAGAACAATCACTGCCTCACTGCCTGCTCTCACCTCCCCTGCGGACTAGACACCACCTCAGGTAACGTGCGCTGCCGCGTACCCCCCCGCCCCCCACACACTAAACTCCCCCCCCCCCCCTTCACCAACACTGTCCGGTCACACACACTCCTCATGCACACCCTCCGCTGCTGACACCCAAATGCCACCCTCACCCCACAAACTGCCACCACCCCACCCCCCCTGACCCCTACCGTACACCCTTCGGTGCCACCGCTACTTACACTCACCCGCAGCTCGCCTCCCCCCCATCACCACCTGCGAGCCCCGGTTTCTCACCCCTCAGCAGGGACGCCGGGAGCGCCGGGGAGAGGAGGGTGGAAGGAGCGCACGCCACTTCTCCTCACCACCCGGGCCCCATTCTCTCTCCCTTCCCCTCAGCAGGGACCCCTGGGAGCGCCGGGGAGGTGTGGAGAGGGGGGGGGGGGAGAAACACCCGCAGGGGACAAGGGGGGGAGAGAGAAACACTGCCAGGGACGGGGGGGGGGGAACTGATCGCCTGTGATGGGGGGGTGACTTACACCCCCCTACCCAAGATTCACCCCCCCACACACCCACCCAAGATTCACCCCCCCACCCATTCATGATTCACCCCCCCCACCCATGATTCACCCCCCCACCCAAGATTCACCCCCCCACCCATTCACGATTCATCCTCCCACCCACCCAAGATTCACCATCCCCCCACCCACCCAAGATTCACCATCCCCCCACCCACCCAAGATTCACCATCCCCCCACCCACCCAAGATTCACCATCCCCCCACCCACCCAAGATTCACCTTCCCCCCCCCCCACCCACCCAAGATTCACCTTCCCCCCCCCCACCCACCCAAGATTCACCTTCCCCCCCCCACCCACCCAAGATTCACCTACCCCCCCACCCACCCAAGATTCACCTACCCCCCCAACCACCCAAGATTCACCTATCCCCCCACCCACCCAAGATTCACCCCCAAAAGATTCACCTATCCCTGCCCCCACCCAAGATTCACCCCCTCCCACCCACCCAAGATTCACCCCCACCCACCCACACAAGATTCACCCCCTGAAAGATTCACCCCCTCCCACCCACCCCACCCTACCCAAGATTCACCCCCTCCCACCCACCCCACCCTACCCAAGATTCACACCCTCCCACCCCACCCACCCAAGATTCACTCCCCCCACTCACCCACCCAAGATTCACCCACCCACCCAAGATTCTCCCCCCCCCCACCCATTCACGATTCACACACCCACCCACCCAAGATTCACCCCCCCAACCCCCAAGATTCACCCCCCCACAAAACAATTATTAGGGATTCACATCCCAGGCAACACCGGGTCTCTCAGCTAGTAATATTATAATTATAAATTATAATATAATTATGTTATACTATATAATACAATTTATTATACTATATAATATCTCTCTCTGGGGGTGGTAATTAGCTTGGCTACCCACCCAGTTAGAGAGGGCTTGAGTAAATGTGTAGATATTCTCCAAAGCGGAGTAGGACTTTCTTTTGTTTATTTTGAATGTTTTTGGCGTGTTAAAGGAACAGGCGCAATAAAGCCTCATTTTAGTTTCACTTTAAACGGTCTCCATTGTGTACCTCTGCACACATCTCTTACAGGGGGATAACGGTCTTGTATTTGATCAATTTGGACATAATGTCTTCTAACTTTTTTTTGTTTTTTAATGAAAGTTCATTTGTTTTTATCTTTTTGCGCTAGGAACTAACGTCACACAAAAAGCAAGGCCCTGGGCTATTCAGCAGAATGGGACAGACAATCAAACTGGTTGCTTCCACTATGAGAGGTGTTAAAAATCGACCGGACGAGTTTACAGAACTAGGCGAATACTTGTATGAATTCACTCAGAAAATAAATGTATTAGATAAAGTAACCCAAAGAATTTACAAAGAAGGAAAAGGTATGCAATTTGTTTTCCCCCTTAAGATTGGCACTAACTGAAATACATTTTTTTGAAACCCCAGAATGAACCATGTACAGTATTTTGAGCTAGAATGTGATCACGGTAACCTCTTTGCTTCAGCTTGGATAGTTACGTAGTGAAGTGCAATATTTGAAAATGGGGAACAATTCAGTTTGAGGGATATTCAACATATTTCTCTGATTGCAAGGTACACTCTGGCAATATGCTATTGTAGATACTGTACTAATGAACCTCTATTTCTTAAATCCACAAAGTGTTCGGTGGTTTGGGATTGGGCTATCTATATGCTAAGGGTTTAGGTGTACAGGACATAGCCAGCAGTTGATCCAGTTCCTATATTGTAAGTTGCCATGGGGGTATTCATAGCTACTAATAGTTTGAGGACTTTGATTTACTTTTCGTGTTCTTAAAGGCGAAATCCATGCGATATCTTGCATGATAAATATCTTGCCTATATCTTTAAGCCATGAGTATTTTTCTTTACAAATAGGTGCCTTTCGCTCGCTTAGCACCTTGTTCTCATGGACATAAGGCTATCCTAAATACAAAAGATAGCCTAGGATCAAATGGGGTCTGAGGTATTGCAGCAGATAGGAGAATGGGCAGTCTAGGTGGGCCAAGTTGTTTTTTATCTGCCATCAAATTCTATGTTTCTATATCGTGTTCCTTTTCCAATACCCTCCTAGCTCTAAACCGATATCGAATATGAGCTTCAAAATATTATGTCCCCAAGTCAAACCGATGAATTAACTACCTCAAACATATTACAGTATATGGCCCTTCAGCCCTGAAATGGTTCACATACTAATATAGATTATGGCTTTCACTGACTTCAAATCAGACTTGAGCTGGCTTATTTGTTTTATGTGGATACAATGTAGGGTATACTCCAACTTTATTATATTTTGCACTGATACTTGAAGATTTGCTTCATTAGATGGGTGCAAATAAATGTTCTACCTCTGTGATATATCAAATAGTCCACGGTCCGGTTCTTTTCTCAATTTATTCAGAGACAATAGAAAACCTCTTTGCAGCATCATTTCATTCAGTTACATCAGGTTTTCAGGCACATAGAATTTGGTTATAGAGGGGAGAATCTTCAGCTCAGCTGATGTTAAGTGATTCAGCTGCAGCTTGGTGATAATGATTCTGAATATACATTTCTGAAGCTGACTTATATACGATTTTACTGACTTTAGGCTACATATGTCTTCAGTCAATCATTAATGTTTAAATCAATATTCATTCACATCCTTTTCTATCCATTGTTCTTCAAAGACTAACTACTGTATTTCACAAGATACCTATCTTTACTTTGATTTACAAAACTCCCTTCTTCTGTCACTAAGTAACTAACTATAGGATTAACTGTGTTCCTAATCGTTAAAACAAATCTCTCTATTGTATTTTACTACTATTTAACTAACCTTTGATTCCATACTCATAATCCTATACTGTTCAACTCAGCAGACATTAAACACCCCAAGTTTTATACAAAATGGAAATGAATAAAACATGATAGACTCTTAAGTCACATAAAACATTTCTGCACCTGCCTGTCTTCAGACTGATTTATGCCTTCTTATCTTAGCAGAGGCAGCTAATCATTTTCCAATATAATTTCTAACTTCATATTAAATTCCTTATTTTAACTAGTTGCATGCTGCATATATGTATATAGACAATATAACGTAATTATTATTCGGGCTTCAAATCCTCCTATCGTCAGTACTTTCAAATTGGACATTGCAGCTTTGGTTATCCATCTATTATCTATTTACATTGAACACATACAAAACGAATTAATTTTGTTTTGCTCTCTATATTTCTTTCTAGATTACTATGAAGATATGAGAGAATATGGCCCCATTTACACTTTGTGGTCAGCGTCTGAGGAAGAGTTGGTAGACTCCCTAAAAGGGGTTGCTGGCTGCATTGATAAGTGCTGCAAAGTCACGGAAACCCTTAATTCGAGACTGTCAGGTGACCTGATTCCGATTATACACGAGTATGTTTTGTACAGTGAAACATTGTTGGTAAGCACTGTTTTATATTTATTTTAAAAGTGTAGCTGCACAAAGGAATAAAACGTCAGCGATGATCTGCATGATAAAAATTTATCACTCCGCTATAATATCTCAAGTGTGTGTGTATCTCTATCTATATCTATATATCTCTGAACCCCGTTTATAACGCGGTTCTCGGGGGCCACAGAATGAGACCGCGTTATAACCAGGATCGCGAAAATAATAATAATTTTTTTTTTTTACATAAAGTGGCCGTCGCAATCATGGGCCACGCTTCACGCACCTGCCCGCCCACCTTGCTTCACCGCGATCTGCAGTCTGTAGGTTCCTTATTTAGGCGCGGGGCGTGGCCAAAACAAGTCGTATGGGCGCAGCCATGATGGTGGGCGGGGCCATGAGACAAAAACAAAGCGGCTCACAGCACTGCAGCAGCCCTGCAGAACTGAGAGCACACAATCAACAAGAAGGGAGTAGCTTCCCATTAGGTTCGATAGGCCTGACAACGCGACAATTATATGGGGGCGGAAATTTTTACCAATTTATCTCTCCCTTGCCGACTTTACTATATGGCCCTTTGCCATAGAATGATCCTCCTACTGTTGGTTTCTTCTCCCCTGCGCATGTCCTGCTCCTTTTTGTTTAATTTTTAGCTATTTTTAAAAAAAAAATTTTTTAGTGTTAACAATCAGGATTTTTAATCTCTAGCTTCTGAGGTTATCATGATAACCTTTTAGACTACACTGGGTTCTGGTGAGAGTGCCAATTTAAGATTTAAAATGCTTATCTCCTGAATGGATCATACGATTTTAAAAATAAATAAAAACCCATGTTGGACAGGGCCATGAAGACCTCTTTATTAAAAAGTTGAAGTATCAAATGAAATGCAAAACCATTGCAATCAACGTGCACTGATGTGTTAAAATAATAATATGAATTGTTTTAGTAAAGATTTCCAACCCTTAATCTCAAATGTATTACTTCCATATTTCTGTACCAAGTAATCTAAATACAGGAAAATACTATGAGTATGCAATCTTAACCAGAATTGCTTATTTTTTTGTAACAAACTTTAATTGTGCTTTGTTTTAAGGGGGTACTGAGACGAAGAGATCAAATACAAGCGGAGCTTGATACCAAGGTGGAATCTTTGGCCAATAAAAAGGCAGATAAAGATGCAGTAAGTATACAACTTGATCTGATGCAATTAATAAAAATAAAATGGAAATTAGTTAAAATGTACATTCCTTTTTAGGACCAGTGAACTTATGCCATATCTAATAAGTTAAATGTTGGCGAATAGTGATTTTTACCCATTTTTTGTTTTAGCCAGGCGCACCTTAATGTTTAGTACTTCCCTTCCGTTCATGTCCACATCTCTTACCGCGGGGTCATGTCGTTTCTATGGCAACGTGATGTCACACGACCCCGCTACGTCATTTGATGCCGGGGGGGGCGGGGGCACCCCTGGTATAGGTGACGGATGATTTACTCTTTCTAAGACTGTCAGTATTTCCAGTGATGAGATGCTCTTTATTACCACCTTCATGGAGCTGCCTGCTTAGGGAATCATTAGAAAAATCGTATCCAAAACTAAAATGCACATAAAGTAACTTAAATATATCTATAGTAGAACAAAAGGATATACCTTTAATTAAACATAACTTTTAACACTTTGGATGCTGGTGGGGTCACAGCACCTCCGGCACATCGCGATCACACAACCGTGATCGTGGCATTACTGAATCAGGAAACGGAAGAGTCCTGTTCTGTCTTCCCTGCATGCCAGGTTGCATTCGGAGTGCAGAATCTGATCTCCCCTGGGATTTGCGCTGTTAAAGGCCATGACATAGCCACGGTCAACGTGCTCCTGGGGTGCCAGACCCCATGATGACGTAGTGGGCTACGTCTTGGGGCATCCAAAGGTTTAAAGTACAAGCATTCACTGGCAAACACTTTTCTAAACAAACATACCCTGGAAGCCAAGTCTACAGTAACATGATACATATTTGATGCAAGTGTCTAAAAAATGAAAACTGTAGCAAGACAATACTTCTTTGCACATTTCACATAAATATTAGAGCAGCGATCCTGCCAAATGAACCTACTGGTTTTTCTACAGCATTGTAACCAGGGGATCCTCTCTAGTGAACTGGAATATTTTTCGCTCGAGACCCCCTTGTTCCCAAAATACTTACTCATGTAGTTACCAGTATTCATTCCAGAGTATTTTAACGACCATCCAAAAGAAAGCTGCAATTGACGTCGCCATTTTTAATTCCCTGGAGGGAGCTTTAACCCCGGTGACTACTCTGTATGTATCTCTGGAAGTGGGGGGACTCTGGACCTAAAAATAGGTTACAGCCCGGGAGGAGCTTCCAGCTCCAGACAGGATTGGGTTGCTGCTTTAAATATTGGTATCATTTGGTAAAACTAATTGTTTACATTATTTCCATTGAATAAAGAAATCTAAAACATTAGTGAATGCTTCTATTGGAAAAGTATTGGACTAATACATGAAATAGGATCATAAAATAGGCGTTTATTCATTCACGATCATGGCACTGTAGCAAGGATACCCCCGATGATTTCAATGGGAGTTTCCGAGCGACTGCCCCAATCAGCACGATCGCATTTTAATAAATAACCCCATAGAGATTTTCTTTAACTTGTCACCTGTTGTAGTTTAACTTTTTTAAGGTGTGTGGGTGTATGTATATGTGTCTGTCTGCTGTATGTATCATAATGTGGCTACATTGTAGTGATTCTGGGTCTGGAATTCCAGAAGTCCCAATACTTTAGACTCAATACTTAGCTATTTAGTAAGTGAAATTAAAGATAATGTCTGCAGTGTATGATTTGATACATCTAGAGTTAAAATTAGGTAGAATGTAAAAAAATATAGCCATAATAATGCTACCCCTTTACATTCCATCTTAGTTTTGTGAATGATACAAGAAACGGAAAGGTAGTAACTGTAGAAGACCAGGCAAATATACCATTAGATATAGATATATCATAGATATAGATATGATATAGATATATAATAGATATATATTATATATAATATCTATCTCTGTGATACCTTTTTTTTTATACTAGATTGTTATATACTGACTTGCTTTCTAAACCTAACCCGCTATCATCATGTCGGCCACTAAGCATATCTTTTAATATTAACTTTTTTGGGTGTAAAGCAGATATGAAAAAAATATATATATTTTAAAATGTATTTAACTAGAACGGTTTGTTTCTTTAATACATTTGCTATCACCTAACACAGGTACAATTTTTGGAAAGCTAGCAATATAGCCTGACTCCTTTTCCTGCAGATACAGTGAAAATGACAGCTGTGGTCAAGCTGCACGTTAATTAACCAGATGCTTTCTCGTAGCCGTGGATTGTACTGTAACTGTTTGGTTTCCTACCACAATCCCCGGCTGGGGAAAAAGAAGTTGAGCTACATTTTATATACAAAAAGTGGTGAGAATCAGCACTCTTAATGTAGATTAAAGAGAAAAATACTGTATTGGTGCAGAGAACCCCAAGGAACCCATATATCCCTCAAATAACATATATACAATAGAAAGGAGGGAACCCACACTCTAAAAAACAAAAAAACTCGTAAACATTAAAAAAAATAACACGGAAAAATCAAGTCATTTACTGTATATATGCAAAAATGCCAACACTATACACTATGTACAACCACAACAGGGGCAGCAATGAGCGCTTAGACAATACAAAATCACAATGATGGCAACAGGACAAATGCAATAAATAGAATACTCATCTAAGCTCACAGAAAAAATGCACATAAGGGGTGGTGGTAAAAAGGATTGGTAACACTTGGGTAGGCAACCCAAAAAAGAAAAGAATCGCACAAACCGATCGAGAATACTATAAAAGGAAAACTCATACTTAAACAAAGGAGACAACATTTAGGGGGGAACCCGATCTTCAGGCCTGTTCCCAATGGTTATAAACCACCGCAGCACTTCCCTTATTGTGTGGCCTAAGTGAATACCCAACTACTTGTTATCAGACAACAGAACAGCAGAGAGATCAGCGGTTTTTTTTTTGCCTGAAGACTTGCAAAATAGACATCCATCATGGAATTGGCTCAGCCTGAAGTGCAGCCATTAATGGAACAGATATTCAGAGCTGTAGTTAAAGGGCTGATGATGCCATTCCATCGCGTCATACGTCACCTGGAACAGAAGCAGATTGGTCCCAAGAGTTTACCATGGTAAGGATGAGACGCCACCAAGCAGGAGATGGAATGCGGATATGCCCAGACGAGCCATGTAAAAAAAATTTTTTTTTTAAAAAAACAGCCACTCAGAGCACAGACATACAAATATAGAAAGCAAGATCCACGCCTAGAAAGAAGTAAGGCGAAGTGCCACAATATACTGTGCAACCAGCCTAGGATTGATAAAATACAAAAACTTGATGCAATTAGACACACATTGCACTAAAGCAAACATAGTGAACTGTAATCAAGTACACGTTCCCAGAAGATGGAGGAAAAGGACAACCACAAAAATTCAACTATAACCTACTCCATATGGTCTAATTACATTCAAAATAGAACATCAGCTATGACTTGGGCAAACATAAGTCTAAAAATATGTTGGGTACATTCAACAGTGAGTATAATAGCATATATCAACACTGACAATAGAACACATCAAAAAGTTGTATTTGATGCAGGTGGTGGCATAGACGATGAGACAGACAAAGACTAGGTAGAGGTGGAAGAAGCCCATGGGTCAAGGATAGGATTACATGCCTGAATATAGAGGTAGAGGAGGACATGTGTTGGTCAGGGCCCAGGAATAAACTATTGACCATAGCCAAAAGACAAAGGAGGCAGGAGGCATATGGGGGGGGGCGGGGCTGGTGGAGGGGGAAGGAAAATGTAAGGATCATTACACCAGAAAAAAAAACATTTAGAAATCCCATCCAGAACAACGAATACATACAACAACCATTGATTGGTAAGATGATGTAAATGCTGAAGTGTTGGGGATGAAAAGGAGCACTGCCATAAGGAGCTCCCACCTACCAACAGGCTAGATGGGACCACCCTATAGGAAGCATCTTGGGTCCAATCCTTATTTATGCCATGAAAGGCCAAGGTGTCGAGCCTCCTGATTCATGTTGCGGTCTCCTGTAATAGAACTCTCCCAAGATTTTCTCCTCCCAGACTTGACAACATTATTAATGACTTGGAAGCTCAACTGACAGGTATAATGCCCAGCTTAGGTGAAGATGAGACACTGGTGCCTCCTAGTCTTTCCTCTGGATCGCAGCCTTGCGCTGTCAAATACTATTTTTGACCTGTTGTGGGGTATCACCCACAGGGACACTTGATTAAGTACACAACATACCTAGACAGACATGTACAGAAATGTTTAATGTTAAACCTATAAAATGTGGGAGGATGAGTAAATTTAATCACCCTGTTTAACACTACCACATTGATAACACATGCAGCATCAGAAAATACCAAGCTTAAGTGGACCTAGAAAACGTTGTTGGGGGGATCTGCCACCTAAATCTGCCCTAACTAGAGAATCCTTCAAGTGTCTACCCCTCTTGTAAGAGAAGAGGCGATGCCTCCAGAATCGGTTTCAAGGTCAAATCTTGTGCCAAAATACCCCAGTGTTTTATGAATAATCTTCCTTACCCATCCACTCAATGTGCTAAAGGTAGCCACAAAGGGAAGTGAAAAAATAACTGCAGGTCTAGTTCATTGGTTTAGATTTCTAGATAAGTCTGCCTGTCTAGTAAGTTGACTTTCTCAAGCTGTGTTTCAAGCATGTGTACTGGATATCCCCTGTCGCCAAAATGTGTAAAGACACCTTCTAGAGCCTGCTGCAGTCTTTCCTCCGTACTAATGATATGCTTGATCAAAGAAATTGGGCCTTAAATTACAGTGAAGACCCCTAGGGATCCTTATCAATCGATAATACTTTGCCAATGTAGTGGCATGAAGGTCCAAATTAGTTTTCTGCTTAAGCAGTTTCTCAAGGTCCTGGGGAATATGATACTCAGAGGAATGGTCTTGTTGTGCCTTTGCAAAGTGGAGCTATTCTGGCTGATACAGGTATTGAATCTGTGAACACGTGCCAGTGTGTCGGCAACCGTATCAAGCAGATATGAAAAAGAATATTATAAAATGTATTTAACAAGAACGGTTTCTTTCTTTAATACATTTGCTGTCACCTAACACAGGTACAATTGGAAAGCTAGAGATGTAGCCAGACTCCTTTTCCTGCAGATACAGTTAAAATGACAGCTGCGGTCAAGCTGCATGTTAATTAACCAGATTTCATATTAGAACTGTTAAGGAGGACATGATTGGGAGCCATGTATCAAAACTCCTGGGGGTTATTCATTAAACTGCAATAGTGCCAGTTAGATGGGTTTGCGTGTGATAGTGGTACGATAGCAGTTTAATGAAGAACCTCTATAGACTAGCCATTTTGGCCCTAAATTGAATCGTGATCAATTTTTCATTTGGTTCTTTGTATCAATTGATCAGTCCACTATTTTCTCTCGCTAGCATCCAATGTTAATGGGAAGCAGTCAGCGAGACTTGAAAGTTAAATTATTTTAAGCAGCTATTTTTGGATGCAAGTGGAAAATAAATGCATGTTGAGTAACTATTTTTAGTTTCATTTATTTTATTTTAGAATAATCACCCAAAAATGTAGCTGTTTTTTGTCAAGACCAGCAATGCTTGGTGAAGGAACAACAAAGATGCATATTCTTTTCCGAAAGCCTTTTGTTACATGTCATGTCACATGCAACCAAGCAAGTGTTACAGGTACTTAAAGGAAACATCCAAGTAGTGGTGCCATATTGATGTTTCCTTGAAGAACTTGATGTTTGACCACGGATACTCTGGGTGGGGAAACTAGAGCCAGACAGTAGACCGTTGATGAGCTCTGTCCTGGCTGTGTCCCTACCACACAGACTTATTGCCATCTAATACAGAGGTGGCTAACTCCAGTTGTCAAAGGCCACCAACTGGCCAGGTATTGGGGATACCCCCGCTTTAGCACAGGTGGCTCTGTCAGAATAGAAAAAAAAGAATGACTGATACACCTGTGATGAAGCAGGGACATCCCTAATACCTGGCCTGTTGGTGGCCCTTGACAACGAGTTGGCCATGCCTGGTTATGTATCTAAATCTATTTATTTGTTTTATTTTTAAACTAATTATTGATTGGAAAAGTATGAAAAGAAAGTGGGCTGCAAACGTATACTGTAGCTTCTGATTTAAAAAAAATGGCACCAATGATATCTTTAACGCACTATTTATTTATTTTTTAGCACACTAGTTTATACTGGAAAACTGGAGAAAAACTTTGAGCCAGCCACTATAAAGCTATTGTATGATGGCACACTACCTCTTTGAATGCTGATTACATGCAGAGGGTTGGGCTGTAAAACATCAATACCCGACCTCCATTTTTTACTTTTGGGAAAAATAAAGCATGGTTGCCTTTTAATTAAAACAAAAAAAGACAATATTTCATGTGCTAAAATGCTGAACTCGCAATTTCTCAATTTTGTGGGAACAAATGAGCACTCGGATCATTTTAGCTATGTTTTCTGAAACACCAAAAATCTACATTCCCAGCTGGTCACCCAAAACACTAAATACATATTGGCCTGGAAGTATTCTTGATACTTTTTTGACTTCTTAATAATGTGCAATTGCAAGTTCTGGAAATTAATTACTTTTAAAACATTCTTTTGGACTGGAGTCTAAAGACACGCAGAGCAAGATATTTTGAGGGTTAACCTTTTCTAAATAAAAGTGTATGGTGAAGACTTGACATTCCAGGAGCAAAAACATTAGTCTTCCATGAATTCTCATCTTTCAAGGGTTCTATTGCTGGTTAGTTGGATATCGTTTAATGTTACATCCTCCTAAGTATTTTCCGGGTGGCCTGAGGAATGCCCCTTTCCCTATTGCTTGACTGCTAATTTTTCTTGATTTGCGTTTAAACAGAGGATACTAAAATACAATTGTGTATTTGTGTAAATGTGCAACAAAACTAGGTACAAAAATGGATATGATGCTAAAGTTCAGCGATATATAAATTTCTTGAAAAGAACGTTTTGTTCATTCATTTGAACTATCGCATAAAGTGTTTGTTTTGTAAGTGGGTACTCAAACGGGTCTATTAAAAGCCCTTTCAATGTTTGTACATAAATATTACTTTATTGTGATGTTTGTTTTTTATTATTATTTTTTACATTGACCTAAACAAATTGTTTAAGTTTGGTTATCCTCCTTGTTAAGACACAGTGTAAGAAATGTTTTATTTGGTTGTAATTTGAAGATGAGAGATCTGTGTGCAGTTACAAATGAACTTTACTATCTTGGATTTTATTGCGTTGTGTGAAATACTGTATTCACTTCACGTTTTTTCTTGCTCTATTGTGACACTAGATTTGGTTGAAGTTCGACCATTGTTAAATTTTAATTGATTGGGAAAGATATATATTCGTCCTGTATTTATAGTTACATTGTTCCAGAGGAAGGCAAACTGGAAAAAAAAAAATGTAAAAAAAATCAGGTCAAATGATCAAACTTTTTTTTTCATTTTGCAAACATACAATCCTTAGAGTAGCAGACGTCCAAAATAAATTATCATATCAAAACCTGATCACTCAATCTGTCCAATTACAGATGCCAACTCATCCTTGATTTTATTCCAGGCCAATTGTGGGCACTCCTGTACGGAGAACACAATCTGTGAGTAAATTTCAGGTTGTTCTTGCTCAGGGGGATGTTCAGTGGCTTTGAAGAATGCTTTTTTTGTAGACTGAGCAGCAGATGGCTTACATTGGGGAGAGAGATAAAAGGGCAAGCCTGTCAAATATTCACCTTGCATGTCAAAATATTATTTTCAATGATAACAATCTTTGGGTGACATTGGGTACTGTAATATTCCTTTATATAACATTTGCTCTTGTTTAATATACTGTATCATAGTGATTTAGATTTAAAACAGATAATTGTGACCCATACCGTGAACTACATAATTTTTATGGGTACTCCACTAAATAGCGCCTCTCTAAACCCATATTGCAAGGTAGTCTACTATCGAAATTTGAAACACACTTAATTTTGCCGAAGTTTTGAAAGTTCAAACATAATATAGGTCAGACTAACTTTGGGCAAGTTTACACATCTCTAATGTTTTGTGAAAAAATATTTGTATATTCCACACATGAATATGTACTGTAGCTATACATTTTATAAGATGAACAATCATTTAATAGGTGTTGTACATCTTATGCCCACCTTTTCATAAATAATTGACTAAAATTAGCCTGTGTATAATGTTTAGTTTATTCAGCTCCCCCCACAATACGGTAATCCACAATTGAGTGGGAGAGTGGATACATCCCGTAAAGAATGTTATTGAGGTGATGAACCAGTGTGCAGTTTAGACCCTTGACTCAAGCTTGATTTTCTTCCTACTTATGAGGGAAATGTCCACCTAAAACATATTGTTATGACAACTCGGGGAACAGGGCAAACATGTCATGATTCCCAAGCTACAAATGCAAGAAGTATGAAAGAGAAAATACTTCTAGATAGTGTCTATTTGTAAATGGCACACCAAATGTCGCATTATACATACATTATACATACAAACAATACTTCCTTTAAGTACAGAACAAGGACGAGTGAATTAACGAGGAAGAAAGTAATGCAGCAGAACATGAAGAACACAATGAGGAGAGCAGGAATGTGTGCTGTTGGTGGCCTCTTGTATTGTGGGCTACAATTCTGACCAGCTTAAACTTGCTGATTTATTATGATGAGAGTTCAACTTATAAGTGTGATTCACTTCCTTAAAAAGATTCAAGCGCCTTTTTAAAGCAACGGTCTTGCTTCTTTGTACAGTATCATGTAAAACAGCACTTTTTGTTGAACACTGGATACAAGCATATCGACTTCTTGTATATCTTATATTGAAGTGCTATGTACATTAACAGCGCTATATAAATAAAGACATATTGTACATACATTATATTTATCTGTTTGCCTAATGATGGCACCGTCATCACTTTGAAAACAAGACCGTGCAAAGCTAACAATTTACATTGGGCTGTGAGTACTGGCCACAAGCCATATCGACCAGACATTTAGATGCAGATTGTAAAGAAGAAAACCGTTTTGGATCACCGTGGAAATGTTAAATTAAGAAAAAGAAAAAAACATATATATATTTTTTTTTTTTTTCAACTACATAAAACCTGTTCAACATGCCACTGACCTTAGTTTACTTTTCTTCTAGACAGGACTGCCCCTGAGACTTTCCCAAGGTGTAGTGTTCTTATTAAGGCCCCCCCACCCCCTGTAGAGTTAAATTAATTTTAATATGCTCTGCCTCTGGTTGTGTCCCTTATTTAGATGCAGGTTTTGCAGACATCTACAGGTATTTAATTATGTGGAAATGTGTCTAGAGATTTTTAATTGTAGAGTAGCATCAGGTGGCTACAAAATGAACTGACAAAGTTGAAGTCTAGATTTCAACTAACTAGCTATCTTCCAAAAACACACTGACCTACAAGGGGACAAAAAGCCTCCAATATACAGTATTGGATATCTCACCATTCTGAGTGCAGATAATAAGTGTGCATTTTTGCTTTATGCCATTCAATGTGCATATTTCTTTGCTCACTTATCTGTTTCATATTTCATCACCAAACTGTACTATAGAATGGTCTTTTCTAGAGATGGTTTTTTTTTTTTTTCCCTCTCAAGTTCAAATTCATCACAAACACATAATTTTTGTTTTTGGTGAAATTACCAAAGTTTTTAAAAAAATGCACCATTTGTGTGTGGTTTGTTTGTTTTTTTGTTGTTTAAAAAATGTATAGGCCTCCGGTACCGAATTTTGATAACTTTCCACCAAGTTTTTCCCTGCTTCCTGATTTAAAAAAAAAAAAAAAAAAAAAGAATAAATTATACTTGAAAGAAAAGCCCAGAAACAAAATAAAATGGCTGCCAAACTCCTCCCACTTAATGGCATAACTGGATTTCAAACAACCTTATCAGAGAAGCTTAGTATACAAGGGTTTCTATGATGAGACCTTTTGACCTCCCATGCGGAGTGGTCCAGGTACAAAAATCAGCTGAGCTTACCATGTGGATATCCTACTGTTGGCTTGAGGCACTTTTAACAAATTCAGAGACTGCTTCAAAACAAAAGTAAGGTTTAGACATTTGCTTTAATGTCATATTGAGCCTATTTTTCAGGATTGTACCGAATTATTTATTTTTTATTTTTAACTGACCAATGATATTCCTAAAACGTTCACGTACTGCACTAAAAAGCTTGTAAATGAAAACCGCAATCCTACTTTAATTTTTTTTGTTACTCGGTATGGGAACTGGGGAGTCTTCCGGAGTTAAAATGTGTTAATTTCAGCTCTGCGTGCCCTCAGCTTCCTGAAGTACCAGTAAAGTTACTGATATTACGTCTTGGTTTCTAA
Organism: Ascaphus truei; assembly: GCF_040206685.1. Classification (NCBI taxonomy): domain Eukaryota; kingdom Metazoa; phylum Chordata; class Amphibia; order Anura; family Ascaphidae; genus Ascaphus; species Ascaphus truei. The sequence goes on from NC_134492.1 coordinate 33,686,991, forward strand.
AGGCGGTTTAAATGGCTATCAAATGGGAAGCTGCATCACATGAAGTTGCAGCTTCCTATTGACTAGCATGACACACTAGATATGAACAGCCATTTTGTTGCACCTGGAGGGGCAGAGACACCGGTAACTTTACAGGACAGGGAAGTGTCTTCCTGCAAGGGGAAAATTAGTACAGTTCATCCCTGGAAGACCCCATTTTTTTTTTTATCAGAACAAACTGATTTCTGCTTTTAAGGGGCAGTTCTACATCCATTTTGTTGTCTTAAAACCATTTTTTTTTCCACTGAAAGCATACAAGGGGTCTCCAGAGATGAACCGCATTAATATCATCTCCAAGGGACCCCCTGCATCCCAAGATACTTATGGGAGAAGATGCTGCCAGTGCGGTCCCCACTCAAGGGGATACAAAATGGAGGTTTAAACCTATTGTGTGACGCGGTCCAATTGGAAGACGCCAGGTCTTCTGTAGCAGCCTCCTATTGGCCTACTTCACATGGGGGATTTAAACCTCCATAACGTACCAGCAACACCTTCTCTTTGAAGTATCTCAGAAACCTGGGGGTCTCCAGAGCTGTAAACAATGTGATTAAGCTCCAGTAACCCCTGATGTATATAGGACTGATATATAGGACAGAGACTTGGAAAGGCCTGTTAGTAATGGAATATATAGGGATTGGTAGTGCCTAGGCAAGACATCTGTTCTAAAACCTATTGTATATCTCTAAATTGGGAAATGTGTACATACAAGTAAAAAAAAAAGTTACAGCCTATTGTTGCCAGCTAAGTTTGACCTGTTGCACAATATTGACCTCCCTTAACAAAATTAACAAACGTGTCTGTTAACCCCTTAATGCTAATTATAGAAAGAAGTAATTTATAATTGTGTTTCCAGATAAATAGAGGATGGTTGTTTTCTGATTGAATAATGACGCCAGATCTCCTCTCATTGCAGCTTAAAGAGGAGATTGAAAAATTTGAAGATAAATTAGAATGTGCCAACAATGCTCTGAAGGCTGACTGGGACAGATGGAAACAAAACATGCAGAACGATTTAAATGTAGCGTTTACCGACATGGCAGAGAACAGGATCAATCACTATGAAGAGGTAAAGCCGTCACAGTGCAGGACACGGTTACATTATGATGTGCCTCTGATTTTAAAGGCTGGGCGTGGATAAAATTATCCTTGTACATGCGCTCTGTCTGAGGTTGCCACTTGCTAACATAATACTATATATCTATATCCTGACAATATGGAAGGTGAGCCCAAAATGGAACTAAATGAAAGTAGTAAAAACAAAGTACTTGGGGGGGCTTATTGGATATCTGCCGAATCAGCCGATCGGGCCGTTTTTTGTAGGCTGACATTCCCAATTTAAGTCCAGAGGGAGGTTCGGCAGAAAACGGCCGCTTCGGTGGGTTTATAGAGCAAGACCCCAAGTACTCTACTCCCTTTTTCCAAATATCTGTCTGCTAAAATAAATACTGGATCAAAGCGGGCCGGTTTCGGGGGAGCAAGCAGGCGGCGAATAAATAATGTAAATAATGAGAATAATAAAATAATAAACCCCGTCCCCCAGCAATTTCAGTAGCCAATCAATGAAAACGTCTAGCCATTGATTTGCTGCTGAAACTGACGTCACGCTGCTGTAGCCTGGAATCACACTTTAGAAAGACTCCAGCTACAGCAGCGGCGACGACGCCGTTCTTTCCAGCCAATGATAGTCTCAACAATGAACACTACCATTGGCCGCCAGGGGTCGGTGACGAACGTGTGCGCACATCGCGTAGCGCTGTGTGTGCTCAAGGCCTTACTCAAGTCGGTATTAAATAGAATATGTCTATTATTGATAAGAGTCCATGCCTTTTGGAAGCTTTTGTTTTTTGGGAGGTTTTTTTTTTTATTTACTGCAGGGCAGTTGTATAAAGAAACTCCATAGAAACTAATTAAGGCACACAACATAACATTGTATTGCACCTTGAATTGGCTCTGCTAAAATAAATCTTCTATTGTTTAAGAATTCAATTAATTGTACTGCAAATAAAATGTTCTCTCCATGGCATGCCTGAATCTGACAACCGTGCACTGATTTTACAAGTCAGTTCAGTGACCCATTATTGCTAAAACAGAGCAATTGATAATCGGGGCCACTTAATTATCAGTTAGACTGTGAACAGCCAGCCTGAGCCTCCACAATCTGCTGGTTTTATGGATTAAGCCAGGGGTGCTCAACTCCAATCCTTAAGATCCCACCCCACCCCCACAACTGGTCAGGTGTAGCCCCCTTTCCCCGTGTCTAGGGTGATTACGTGTGTTGCGTTACCTGATTAGGCTCACAGGAGGCCTGATCCTCCACTTCAGGGTGCCTGGGATGTATCTAATTCATTCTGGTGACAATGGTGAGAGATCCTACCATCGCTGGATAACCCCTTCACAGGACCCATTACAATGAATACACACACTGTATATAATAACAGGTTTACTGAACAGAAATATATAATGGTAATACACTAACGCATCTCAAACAGGCCTCGCATGGCCTTACCCCCACACAATGCCCCCTGTCCAACCACCTCGTCCACACCCTGATGAGGTTTTCCCCAATGTACTAAGGTGCCCTGGGCACCCAACCACTCGGTGTCCACAGGAGACACAACCCACCCCAAAGTGTGTGGTAGTGCTACCCACAGAACGTGTGTGATTTGTTGATGCGTTGGATACCTGACGGGAACTCCAGCCCCCGGGTACCGCCGGCCGTTGATATGATCAGTCTGTCCCACGTAGTCGCGTCCGCCTCTGCGTGGGGTGGATGACGACTGAGCCACGACTAAGCCACGTAAATATTTAGAGGTGTTGAAAGGAAAGTACAAATTTTCTTCAGATTTTAATGTCTCTAAGCTCTTGGGATAGAATATATATTTTACTATTGTATACTATGTGAGAAACCACAACTATATTTTCATGTAAGCATTTTTTTTAATTTCAATTTTTTGTTTTTTTGAGATATATACAACTGTACATTGAATGGGGAACATCACATCAACGTCGGTACATATTATACTAATTATTTTCAGACAGTTTTAAGAGCCACAATTATGGTTATGGATCCCTGTTTCCGTTGCTTCTTTACGGATCAACAACTCACTGTTGTCTCTGGTGCAAACTCAAAGTGGATAGAGAAGATAAGATCGAGAAAGGATAGTCGATGGTGAGGGGGAAGGGAAATCAAACCTGCACAAAACATCTACATTAACTGGGTGATGAACAATCCGTCATAATTAAAGGTGCTAAATACTTCAGGATTCTGCGAAGAAAAAAAAAAAGAAGGTTTACTCAACTTATATTGTATTCTTGTGAATGGGAAGAAAGATTTAAACTGTGGAATATAAAATCCAGAGTTTAAAATCACATAATATAATTTAAAAAGTGTGCAGGAGTGCAATTGGAAGGGACTTTATTTGCAAAAGCATCTGAAAACACAATAGGGCCTGAGTGCCAAGATCATAGTGTTTTTTATTTATTTTTCGCGTTCATTTTTAGTCTAAAAAGGAGTGCAAACCTTCGTTAAATGTCCGTTGTCAGTATGGACTACTACGTACCACACACGTTTGAAATTAGTTTTGACACATTGCGTCGAATGCCTGATTGATTGCAATTTCGAAATTCAATCAGAATTGTGTATTTTTATTTATAACTATTGGGAAATTTAATTTGATGTAATATTTATAATAGCCATACTGTGTAAAAAAAAAAACATTTTGTTAACCTAATGAAACGGCTGGACTGCGTCAAATATTTAGTTGATACTATAACTTAATTCTGAGCTAACACCAACAGACTTTTTAGGGTTTACGCAAAATGAAACTTGGCAAATGATTTCCTTTTTTTTGAGCGCGCACACATGCCTTTTTTTTTGTACATACAATTAACCTCTATAAGCCTAATGCAGTTCATTTCTATGTACCAAAAAAACGATAAACATTTTTTACACCAGCACTTTGTGGCACTTGGTACATAGGTCTCTGTCAATTGCAACAATGTACTGTATTCCTTTCTTTAAAATGTACTGCCGCATGAAAGTCTGCAACATTACCATAAACCATCTTTTCCCTCTATTCTCTAATGTGCTAAGTATTCAGAGGTTTCCTGCTATGTATTTCCTAGTCTTGCCTAAGCAGCCCCTAGTTCCACAAATAGTTTACAGTACAGGCCAAGCCAATCCGCATCAATAGCTTACTAACACAATCATGGCTAATGTGTGTGGGAATATTTAGTAAGCTGAAACTCCATTGCAGACTTCTGATGAGCATGCAAGAGATCACTGACGTAATACACATGTGCTCACCATTAATACACATCACAACAAGCAATCTATCAACCCCTATCAGTGGTGCTGTATCTGCATTATGCCCCTTAATATCATACAGCACAGTGCAGTGGAACGAAACTATACGATCGAAACCTAGCATTATTATCTATTTTCTATTCATTATCTACTTTTTAAAAGGACAATTATAAAAACAAAATTTGTGAAACTTGTGTTGGCCACTGGGAATTTTGCATGAAAGCCAGTGGCCAAATTCTAATTATAACGAAAAAAATATATCAATGCTGAGCTTTAGTCACAGATTGCTTAATTACCATTTATGATTTAATGAATATATAGAACAGTTGTAGTCCTGCTGGGTGTACCCATTCACACCTGCATGCTTTGTGCTAAATTTCTAATTGAGAGGATCAAAGGTAATTAAGAATGTAAAACTAATATATGCAATCATAACATGATTAATACAAATGTGTGCTAATAATGGCCTAATTGAATACTGTACACTTGGCAAAAATATAACAAGCTATTATTCTTTGGCTATTTGCTTATAATTAGTACATTGTTGTATATATGTTCAAGTAAGTTATTCACACCCCTCTTCCTGCCCTATACAGCAGTATAACACAAGTCAAGATGAATTCATATTTTAGCAGATGAATGTTAGTTAAACCCTTCCAGCGCTGTATTCTGAGTATGGACACTTTGATCACTACAATAATGATAACATGACCTGGTCCAAAATAACACAGAACCCTTCCCAGCACCAATCAATACAAAATACATCATGTTAATGGCTTATTAACATATTGATGTAATGTGTCACCTTCCATTCCAGTTCATGGAAGTTATCACATTTTTATGCAGAAAACTCATTTTTCCTGTCATTTTGATATTTTTCTCAGTGACAAATTATAGTTATTTAAAGTGTCTGTCACATTGAAATATCGTAAAATGAGAAATACGTGCATTTTAGGTCAATCATATTTTATATTTTGCCTTTCACTGTTGTCTTGACAAACACTACTTGATAGAAAGAAATGTAAAAAAAAAAAAGCATTTGTATTATTTCTTTACTACATGTTCAAAGCCTTGTAAAAAGGAAATATTGGAAAAACCATATGTAGCTGATGGTTAGGCCTTGCCCACGCTGCCTACTCGCACGAGAGCCCTCCCCGCAATGGCGCCGGGCCCGCTGCGAGGGGGGGGCCGCAGCACTGGCGCGAGAGCTACTCCTGCTCTCAATAGAATTGAGAGCAGGACTCGCGTCGAGCGATTAGGCACGCCCCCCTGGCGGTTGAGCCAATGAGGGCGAACCTGCCGGGTGACGTCATGGCCGCGCCCCCGCCACTCCTCCGCCACGCCCCCCCGGTCTCTCTTCCTGCAGCTCCCTGCAGACCAGGTAATCGGCTGCACGCGCCGCCAATCTCGCGGGCGCGCGTTGCAGCTGAGTTACCGGGGCCGTAGCCTAAAGCACCATAATAGGCTTTGCTATAAATTTCCCTTCGTAATCCAGAATTAATCTGTTTTTGCAAAAAGCACATCGGCTAGATTTGAATTCTTCACTTTGATACAGTATCTGTTCATAGCTAAAGTTAGCAACAGGATTTATTTTGATCATTTAAGATTTTTATGAGCATGAAGTTAATCGTACTTCTTCAGTCACAGACCTAGGATATGCCCGTCGCACGTGTGTGTATGTATGTGTGTGTATATATATATATATATACAGTGTTCGACAAATCTATACATTTGCTCGCCCCGGGCGAGTGGATTTAACATCGTGGCGAGCGCCTATTGGCCCAAGCAGCACACGTTTGGTACTAGGTGGCGAGTAGATTTTTTTGTGTGGCGAGTAGATTTTTTGGTGATTTGTCAACCACTATATATATATATATATATATATATATATCTGTATATATATATATATATATATATATCTGTATATATATATATATATATATATCTGTATATATATATATATATATATATCTGTATATATATATATATAGATATATATATATACCACACACACACACACACACCAGACGCCCTCATAGTGTAGTAGGTATCAAAAATTGATATGGACTGATAAAAAAATATAAATTGCACACTCACAAACATCACAGAAATAAAAGCATGTATGAGTCTTAGCTCAATCGCCAACCAAGATGACTGTGAGGTCCCAGCAGTGTGTCGGGTATTCGTCTGAGGGCTCCACCATTTGCTGCCGGTGCCTGGGTGGATGGTTTCCTTGTATCGAGTGCTCTGTGCACTTCCCTGCTCAGGTCTCACTGCTCTCCAAGATCTCGCATGAACTGCAGCGTCATAGGGAACTCCTGAATAGACCGTCACTCCCCTGACGAAGTCTTAAGGATGAAATGCGTAGGGTGTGTTTTGGAGTACATGTGCTAGTACCCCTGAATTTTATATGTTCATTTGTATGCATGATCATACAACAGGAATTTTTAGTAAAAGCGCAGTCTTTGATTAAATGCCAAGAATTCATTAAGTCACCACTGGGAGGAGTGACGGTCTATTCAAGAGTTCCCTATGATTCTGCAGCTCATGCTTAGTTCAGTTGTCCTCATTGGCTGAACCGCGCAGGTGACTGGGCCTTCACGCAGCAAAGACTAACAACTTTTTCTTGACGCGCATCGGTCGCCTTGCCGTGCCACATGTACACACTGCTCTCCATTCCCTCCTCGTCATCCCTGTCTCCTTGCTGTCTCCCTCTGTCTCCTCTCCCCTCCTTGCGGTCTCTCCTCCCGTGAATATTATGTTCATCGACGTCTATGTATATTTATTCATTATTGGCGTTAGGTACTTCACTGTTTAATCTTTTCCTTTTGGCCTGCTTTCTCTATTTAAGTTTAATCATTGGTTTCTTCTGCTGTTTTGTTTGCTCTTTTTTGTGCATGTTGTATCCCATCATTGTTTAATCATTGGTTTGTCTCATTTTCTCTGTTGTATGTAATATTGTCGCCTACCTCAATCCATCACAATCACTTGGCTAACTTAAACAATCTACTATATATATTTCAGAATGTTTTTGTCTGTGTGGCAAGTCATCAATAGGTGTTGTACCTGGTAGGCTATATATCTGGCATGTGTCACCATACTGGAGATATCATAATGAGTTGCAGACATCCCTATAAATTGTTGCTTAGCAACCCTGTAACAGCTGAACCTTTTGTACAGAAACATAACTAATATATGTATATATATTCTATATTGCGCAGCAAAGCCGGACAATAGAAAAGGAAATCCCTGTCCTGGAGAGCTTACAATCTAAGTGGTATTTTGGGAAATTTATAGACTGCAGGTGAGGGAATAAGTGCAGTAGCTGGCAGTGGTTGGCCACAATAGTTGTTAGAAGTGACTGTGGGTGTCAGAGTAGCCATGAGTGCAGGCTATTGGGATGCTTTTAAGAGGTGCGTTTTAAGGTTGGTCGGTATTAAATTAGATGAATTAACACCATTAGCATTGAAAGATGATGGCAGGGAGGCGTGGGTGAGAGCAGGTGCACCGTATATACATTATGGCTCGGTTGAGGATTAGGAGAAATATCCCCAGCAACAAGTACAAGCATAAGGGAAAGGAGGTGAAAACAGGATTTGTTTGGGTGGTTTTTATTGAGGGGTGTGGAAGTTTTTGGGAAAGGTGTGCACATAGTGGTGCAGCATATAGGCACTACCATATGTGGAGGGAAGGGGTGAGGAAGAAACGTGGGGAAGTTGGAGAGAACAGAAAAGTTTACAAAGGAGTGATAGGCTGAGCAGCCTATCACAGGGGAATGTGTAGACATCCTTTTAGAGAAAAAAAAATATTTATATACAACTGAACCCTGTTATAACGCGGTGCTCGTGGTCCACATAATGAGACTGCGTTATAACTGGGATCGCGAAATGGCCGCTGTGTGTGTGTGTGTCCGTTAGCATTAAAGCATTGAATGTTATAAAAAAGAAAACCTTGGAAAAGTGCGCCGTGCACGTGGACGCAGCCTCATAAAGCAGGGAGAGAGGAGAGAGCTGCAGATGCTAGATAAGTCCTCGTGCAGCAGCCATTTCGCTAAAAAAAAACAAAAAAACTTGGCAATGTGTTTAAATGGGGAGCCATGCTCAGACCGCGTTATAATAGGATTCACGTTGTAGCGCACTGTGCTATAATGGGGTTGAGCTGTATCTACTGTGGAACTGGATACATTTACTTTCCTTTGTCCCTTTTATCTAAAGCTAGCAAGTTAGTTTTTTTTTTTTTTTTTACTCAATCTGGACTGTTTTACATAACACACCAATATATTGCAGTAGGAAACTGGTCTGAAATCTATTCCATTATAGTTTTCTGAACGGATACGCTGTATTTTTGGTGATTTTAACAAGTTTGTTATGCTATTATTCTTGACCTATTGGTTCTTCAGATCAAAACCACATATAACCGCTTTTCATTTATTATACAGCAATAAAACTTGAGGACAGATGTATTTGTTTTAGTCAAAATATAATAATGTCATGCAAGACCATCTTAAAGAAAGTGATTAAATTAAAACGTGTGTTTTTAAAATGCTACTGAAGATGTGGGAAAAAAAATCGGAATTGACCAGAGCTAACAAGACTTTGGTAATCTAACAAACATGCAGGGTAAGTCCTTAGGAAATAATAAACTGTAAGGCAACAATGCTATTAAGTTCATAACATTAGATTGAAATGTAATTTCTTTACCTACTGTATGGTATTTCTTTAATTTTTAGGAATAGCTTTGAGATTTACAAAGCAAATCCTACATAGTCTGCATTTGCCTGCAATGGGTAAAGCGTGACTGGCTCATGATCATTTGCCCTAAATAAGATCATACAACAAAAGACAAAAATACCCAATGGTACATTCAATGTGACAAAATACATAGTTAAATACTTCAATGTTGGTATTCTCATGAGTAAGGATCATTTAGTGAAACCCTTTGGCCAAAGTGTTATAATCCTGCAGCCACTTCACGGCATGACCAGTATGCAGGTCCTAACACTACCTGTGAAAAATTCTCATTTACCTCTGCAGTGGAGGGAGAATGGCCTCAGTGGACCTTGTGTGTTCATTCATTTTAATTTTCAACTGGTATCAGTTGGTTGGAGGTTAGTGGCCCCTCCTCCCAGGGTTTAAGCTCACCCGGCCCCACTTTTTTTTAAATAGCAGGTTTTTCCATGTAGCTGTGCGGGACAGGTCCACTGAGGCCATTCTCCCTCCACTGCAGAGGTAAATGAGAATTTTAGTATACAAAAAAACTAGATGGCGCTCTACCAATCCAAAAAAAACAGTGATAATGAATAATTAATAAAATTAATATTAACTAATGAACTAAAAAATGTGTGTAAACCAGTGAAAAACACAATGTGAATAAAGGACAAAATCACTTATCACTCAACCCTGCAGATAAGACTGTTTCAAAAGTCTAAAGATGCACCCCTTGTTCGAAATCCAGGGGAGCGTCGCCAGATGCCCCCAAAAAAGAAGAAATATAAATAGTGTAACACAGTAAAAAAATGTGAATTGTACGTGTTAAGGCTCCCAATTTTCTACTCGCATAAAAAGTAGAAAAAGGAGCGTTTGTGTCAGTCTTTGACCATAATCGTCATAGTCTGGATGGTTAGGTACAGGTTGTCAGCAATCTCGGACAGAGAAGAAAGAAACCATGGTGCAGATCGAATAACAAATTTATAAACCAAAAAAGATCACAATTGGAGGCTTACATGAGATCCAGAACAGAAAGGCAATAAGCAGCAGTGCACCTCGGTGAGTCGCGACTCTCACCACCTTGGTATACACTGCTGCAGCTCTCACTCGCGTCTGGTCCCGTGGCGTCCCTTCCGAGTTGTGTCGTCACTGGCTATCAGGAACGGAGGACACCGCTGGGATCCCTCTGCTTCTTTCTCTCCTCCAAGATGGCCAACGAGCCAAGCTCAACGCGTTTCGACGTAATGACGTCTTCCTCAGGAGTGGCTAATTCATGCTAATAGCTGAATATATATACCCTGTACTTTACTCTGATTGGTGCAATAGCACCCTATCTGCTTTTTATCTAAAAACACACCTTTATGCAATCTAATGAACGTGAATATATCCTATATGTGTATAACAAGAAGCTATACACAAAATGTAAACATATCTATAAATAACATCATACATTCATAAAATATTTGAAAAATATTTCAGCGCATTAAAGATATTGATAACATACAGAATACAAATATATTAAAATATATTTAAATATAGATGTATTATAAAATATATAAAAATTATTTATACAATGTATGTAAAAATCGGCGATAATGTTATGTTGATTTGCCCCCAAATCAACATAACCATATATATAATACTATTATCTAACTAAATCGGCAATTGATGATATCCTCATGGGTAAATAAACATATGAGGGAAGAGAACAAGAAAAATACATAATTAGGTATAATACAATGTATAACAGATTATCAAAAATATCCTAATAAAAACATATTAAAAAATATTACATTGATTAAAAACTACCTAATAGATATAAAAATCACGGAATTACTATAAATACACTCCTATATCAAACTCAGCATTAAGACCACCTGGAACCAATGTTTTAAGTGTAAATATCCAAAATGTTTCCCTCTTTGTGAGTTCCAGGTCTCTATCTCCCCCTCTCCAATGGAGACCTGGAACTCACAAAGAGGGAAACTTTCAAGAAATTTAGGAAATGTGGTTCGGCTTCGAGGGACACCCCAGTTCACATAAAGATAGACCACCCAAAAATTCAAGCAGCCTGGATTGCAGCTTTACCAAAACAAAAAAAAATGGTGGTCATCTATAAAGGAATAAAGAGATGGTTTCCCTAGGCACTACTCCTATAGAAATAGTAAATAAATTAATATTTGCTGGTTCTCCAGCTCAAAAGGGGCCTTTCTAGACAGTGCCGCAATAGGTATAAAGGTATATTCATAGAGAAGAGGGTACAAACAAACTTATGTAAATAAATGTATTGGCCAAAAGACGACCTGATGTTTCAGTTGCAACATGCAACTTTTATCAAGGTGAGGACTACAATACATAATGCAAACGGCACTTAAATTCTTTAAAAGGAACCATCCCGTGACTCGCCAGGTGCAACCCATGATTTTCTCTCCTTCCTTAACTTTCCACATGTCTATTCCATCCATAATGCCGTCCTCTTGCCCTGGGCACCTCATCACAGCATTATTTCAATCATGCATTCTATTAGCATGCTCACCGGGACTTTATGTTGCTGATTTACGGACGCATGTCCTCATTCAGTCCTTGTCATGTAATTTGCCCATTATGGATGGGATAGGCATGTGGAAAGTTAAGGTAGGAGAGAAAATCATGGGTTGCACCTGGAGAGTCACGGGAGGGTTTGTTTTAAGGTATTCTAAATGGGGGGGGGGGGGTTGGATCGTGTATTGTAGCCCTCACCTTGATAAAGGTTGCATATTGCAACCAGAATGTCAGCTCGTCTTTTGGCCATTACATTTATTTCCATACTTCGGTTAGTGACCTCTCCAAGAATGTCATCTGTAAAATCACAAGCTCTATCAAAGCTACATATTTATGACGCTTGATCGGGAATGCTAATTATATGGATTTATGGAAAATGTCTCTTATAGCAAACTATCAACTGTTTTGCTAATGTCAGGACTTGGGTGAAACACTTAATGGAGCCATAACATTGTTGGCTGTTCAGTGCCTCAGTAAGTTATGCAGCCATCCACTGCGGTCCTTAATAAGGGAATGTACCACATGAATCAGAAAGGTTCTCATCACTAGGAAATTGTGTGCTGCTTTGCAAAATGGTATCCAGATAAATGGGCCCATAAATACATTAATGCTGAAAAGATGGTTACTCCTACAGTCTGATGAAAGAGCTGTTATAGTATTTGGTCTTCCACCATTTGCTTTTGTTGAATTTCACGGTCTAGCTTTAAATTCCACATGCATTCCACCTGTCTATTTTAGTAACCATGTTATCTTATTTGTCTTTGTCAAAGCTGGTTTGACCTACAGTATTAATTCAAAGAATTCATGTTAGTGCCGCAACTTGTACTGTGGATCCATGATGCAATGTCTGGAGAAAGGAATATAAAATAGTATTGACCCTGTAAAACAAATAGTGTAGTTGAGATCTATAATGTCTAATTCTATCGATGCTTCCATTACGCTAGGCTAAATATTCCTTCTAGCCAGAGGGGCCACCAATTCTAAGGCAGGGAACATGCTAACTAAGCCTGTAAGTAAGTAATGTTGATATAAGTTTTAAGCTAATCAGCGACAATTATTTATTTTTAAAAAAAATTGTTGTTTCAATTAAAGCAGAAAAACATGTGAATCATTTTTTTTTTGTTAAATAAATCTGTTTTGTAGTATTGGATAATGGTAACTTTTTTTTTTTTTCCCTCTAAATTCAACTCCATGCCATTTAAATGAGGGATAGATAGAGCATCCTTTGATTTTACAGCAGGTTTTAAAGGAGCAATCCAAGCAATATCCTACATGTTATTTATTTTTTAATTTTTTTAAATAAATCCGTTCCTTCGCATCAGATACTACTTTTTTTTTTTGTATAATCCAACGCTTAATTCTATTTTGATATGCTGATAATCCTTTGAACAATTTCCCAGCTTTGCAAGATCTTTGTAACACTTTCCTGTTTGTGATAATTTGTTGCCAATATTCCCAGCAGTTTGAGCTCCAAACTGTAACAATAGATAATGTTACCGTAGTAATATAAGAAGAGTACATTGTAGCTGCTGAGTTACACTGACTGAACGATTGATTTGAAAGTGAAAGGCAGCCTATTTAGAGAACCCTGGGAAACAGGATTTTGCTGATCGATCACTAGATAACTAATCCATCGGCAGCGTTGGTAATTGGTCTTCAATAAAGGTAATCAAAGACTGCATACTGTATATTAAAACATAATATTTATTTTAAACTGCTTGGATTGCCTCTAACCCACCTCCAGAGCAGCCAGTGCAAGCTATTTCCAAAACTTTCCTGTTTGGGATAATTTGTTGCCAATATTACAGTTTGAGCTATAAACTGTAACAATAGATAATGTTGCCTTGGTAACAAAGATACATTGTAGATGCTGAGTTAGGCCGCTCTTATAGAGCAGGCTACAGGGACGGTTCGCAGCATCAAAGCAAGTAGATGTAATCCATCGCGTGCGCCTATATTGGGCACAACTGCGACACAGCGACCAAAATCACTGAAGTCAATAGATTTTGGTATTAACCGTGATGGCCGCACCACGTGACTGCAATAAGCCAATCACATAGTCTCTACCCGACGTCACCGCTGCTTGCAGACAGCGACATCGTAAACACTGAATAACAACTTTTGCGACGGGTGACGTCACCGGTCGTGTCGACGTCAATGTAGCCGGCACTATAAGCTCAGCCGTACACTGACTGAAGCAGCCATTATGTTAGGCACACAATCAAGATTTTGACACAATTCTAGCAGGAGCACCAAACGACTGCCTGCTTACATAAGAATGTATAATATAATACATTGTCACATGCTTCACATATAAAAATAATAACAAAAAAGAAAAAAGTTGGAAAGTCGTATTGCTGCTTTAAACTTGCGTAAGCTATTTTTATTAAACCCACTGTACTTTGTTAATACAGTGAGTCCTCACTTTCCCGACACAATGCGTCCCGCAAACCCGTGTCGGATGCGGGACAGTTTGAAAGCGGTACCCCTGTTAACTGGCGGCGGTTTCCGTCGGATGCGCGAAAACCGCGGCGGATAATGAGTTTTTCCGAAAACTCATCCGACGGAAAGCGAAACGTCGGAAAATGAGGACTACTTGTATGCTGGAAAATTAACTTTAAATATATATTAAAACAATGCTGAAGAAAGCACAACTGTCTTATGAAGTGTATACTATTGCAATAAAACAATGTGGTCATTTACTAAAGAGGATGGCAAATGGAATTAATTTGTATAATAGGACTTTTTTATATTATTATTTCAACTTTAGTGAGTTGTTGGGTGAAGCACAATTGGCTGCATATTGAACAAATGAAACAACTGTTATTGATAAGCATATAATCATTGAATGTTCTTGTTAAATATCATACTGGGTGGATGGTGGTAGTACAGATCACGTTAAGTGTGGAGGCTCTTACTGTGAGGATAAATGTACTTTTCTAGAACAACAAGTAGTCGATTTCCCATGTGACTTGTTATCTTTCTCTCAATCCTGCTGGGCAAAAAAACTGATCATCAAATTCCAGACATGAAATGATGTGTGACAGATTGTTAAAGAAGAATAACAAAAAAACCTCGGACATTATATTTTCTCTCTAGAGGAGCATGTGACATTTGTCAGATTCAGAGTCACAGTAATATTCACTCTTACAAAAACTATTATGAAATATGTTGGAGGGTATGACATTTTTGAAGTGAAACTTCTTTAGTGGCACCTCTGATGGGATAAAACTGGATAGATGGGGGGCGAAATGTGAAACGCGAAGTGACGTCACGTAATGGACGCCGCTCCGCTCACACGTCCCCTGCCACATGCGGCGGCGACAGCGATAGCCGCCGACGCCGCTCCTAATCGCCGCCGCATTCCTCAAAATTCCACTCATGCCCGTGCCGGGCGCATGTACCCCGCGGGGGGTGGGAGGGGTGCGCAGAATTTGCGTAAGAGGGGGTCGGGGGGGGGGTGCGCAGAATTTGCAGAAGGGGAGGGGGAGAAGTGGTGCGCAATTTTACACCCCGCCCCTGGCTGCAGCAGGACACACACACACATTGACTGACCCCCACACAGACCCCCACACACTGACTGACCCCCACACAGACCCCCACACACACATTGACTGACCCCCCCCGCACACACTGACTGACCCCCCCACACACACTGACTGAGCCCCCCACACACACACTGACTGACCCCCACACACACACTGACTGACCCCCACACAGACCCCCACACACACACTGACTGACCCCCACACACACACACACTGACTAACCCCCACACAGACCCCCACACACACACTGACTGACCCCCACACACACACACACTGACTGACCCCCACACAGACACCCACACACACACTGACTGACCCCCACACAGACACCCACACACACACTGACTGACCCCCACACAGACCCCCACACACACACTGACTGACCCCCACACAGACCCCCACACACACTGACTGACCCCCACACAGACCCCCACACACACATTGACTGACCCCCCCACACACACTGACCCCCCCACACACACACACTGACCCCCACACACACACACACTGACTGACCCCCACACAGACCCCCACACACACTGACTGACCCCCACACAGACCCCCACACACACACTGACTGACCCCCACACACACCCCCACACACACACTGACCCCCACACACACACACTGACTGACCCCCACACACACACACTGACTGACCCCCCCACACACACACTGACTGACCCCCCCACACACACACTGACTGACCCCCCCACACACACACTGACTGACCCCCCCACACACACACTGACTGACCCCCCCACACACACACTGACTGACCCCCACACACACACACTGACTGACCCCCACACACACACTGACTGACCCCCACGCAGACACCCACACACTGACTGACCCCCACACACACACTGACTGACCCCCACACAGACTCACATGCACACACTGACTCACATACACACACTGACTCACATACACACACTGACTGACCCCCACACAGACTCACATACACACACTGACTGACCCCCCCACACACACTGACTGACCCCCCCACACACACTGACTGACCCCCCCCCCCACACACACACACACTGACCCCCACACACACACTGACTGCCCCCCACACACACACTGACTGACCCCCACACACACACTGACTGACCCCCACACACACACTTACTGACCAACACACAGACCCCCACACAGACTCACATACACTCACTGACTCACATACACACTGACTGACTGACACACTGACTGACACACACACACACTGACTGACACACATACACACACATACACACACACTGACTGACACACATACTCCCACACTGACTGACACACATACACACACACACACACACACACACACACTGACTGACTTACTTACACATACACTGACTGACACACATACACACACACACACTGACTGACTGACACACATACACACATACACACACACACTGACTGACACACTTACACATACACACACACACACTTACTGACTGACACACATACACACACACACACACACACTTACTGACACACAGACACACACACACACACACACACTTACTGACACACAGACACACACACACACACACACTTACTGACACACAGACACACACACACACACACTGACACACATATTCACACTCAGTGCAAATAGCTAATACAGTGGATGTGTGCCGAGCACGCGCATTATAAGTCAAATGTATTTGCGTTTTGTCAATGAAATTGTATTTTGATTTTTAATTAAAACATCACCAATACAAATACAATTTCTGTGACAAAAGTCAAAGAAGTTTCACTTACTATGCGCGTGCACAGCACACACAGCTTTTTTTTTTTTTACAGTACATGCCCCTTGCTGTCTGACATCTTAATGTTCATGTAATAGTGCAAGTGGGAATGTCATTTTAAATGTTAGGTGCTTACCAATATTTAGGGC
Organism: Ascaphus truei; assembly: GCF_040206685.1. NCBI lineage: Eukaryota > Metazoa > Chordata > Amphibia > Anura > Ascaphidae > Ascaphus > Ascaphus truei. The sequence goes on from NC_134492.1 coordinate 33,704,040, forward strand.
CCTATTCTCTAGTAAAGGTTTCCCACTGGGATAGCCCTTCAGTGAAAACTTGGAGACCAGGTTCAGTAACAAAAGTTACAAGTTATTTCAACAACACGTCAAACAGAAACCTGATGCGTATTGGTTTATAGTCCAGTGAGCATGTTTGGGCTGTTTTTGGCTGAAAATACTTATAGTATTGACCTCTGCTGAGATTTTTGTCCTTAAGCGGCCCGAATGGCTGCTTCGGCAGAAATAGGATTACCCCCTGGGCAGCCTGCCCCTAAATTAACTCTAGTCACAGAAAAACGTGGCTATATTATAATTTGGCAATTAAACAATCATCATTGGA
>NC_134492.1:33706870-33711870 GCF_040206685.1 Ascaphus truei
CAATTAATTTTAGATGCAAAATGTTAAAATATAATTTTCTAATTTTTTATTGCAAGCGTGTATAACCTTTTGTACCATATATATTTACGTTACCTTAACTTACAGTACAAGTGAGTTTGTATGAAATTGCGGTTTGCTCCTGCTAATTTCATGCTAGTTGCTTGGGCAGCTGAGTGTTCAAGGGCCATAGCAAGGCCCATTTCACACCACATTTGACCAGTGTGATGCTGGTTGCAGACCACTGCTCTAAAGCTTCATTCCTGAAATGGGGAAGACTTTAGTCCCATTCTTTATAATAACTTTATTTCAAATAGCACTTTTCTCCCAATGGGACTCTTAGCTCTTTACAATTACAGTATAGTGTGCGGTACCGTACATAGGAATTTACAGACACAGTCCCTGCCTACCGTAGATAAGCTTACAATCTGTTTTTGGTGTCCAGGTGATTTGGGGAGCACAGATACATATAAAAAAGATAAACACAAGCAAATAGTGCAAATATGTTTTTCAAAGTGTCAATCTTCAATAGATCCTTAGCAAAAAATCCAAAGAAATTTGTACAGTGCTCACAAATTTCTTAGTATAAACGTGTGCGTAAAGGTATCTTTGCCCTGTAGCATCAAGCTTGTCAGCATACAGTATACAGAGACAGCATATACTGTACAGGAACCTTAGTGGGGTGAAGCAAAAAAACAGAACACAGCGCAGACTGGTAAAAACTTTATCTGAGAGAAATGAATGGTAAAATACACTCACATTGTGCAAGATAAAATCAAGCATATAGATCATAGAACCGACACTGCCAGCATTCAGCTCCCGTGCTCTCTATGGCATGCGTCGTCCGTCCTCGCGTCACTGGGTGGAATCCCCGGATGGAGGTGGAGTGGTAGGCAGGCAGGTAACGCTGTGTGTATCTTCCTACTACCTTGTCACTGGTCACACACTAATCTGTTTTTGGTGCCTGAGGCACAAGGCGATTGAAGTGACTTGCCCAAAGTCACAAGGAGCTGACACCGGGAATTGATTCAAACTCGGTGTTATTACTCACTGAGCTGCTCCTTCTCCCTGATCATGTCATTGTTTCAATATGTCAGAGCTCTTTACTACTCCCTAAACTGCAAGAGGTGCGATCATTGCATTTTTCTTCTGCTCATCTGGTTCATTTCCTTTGATGTTTGCAAACTTATTACTAATAATAAACATCTGAGCTGCCAGTGGTTTCTGAGGCTAGGAAAAGTGAAACGTATCTAACAGTTTAATAATATTTCATTTAACACATATGTCCCGATTCACATTACTCTGTTTTTTTGCCAAAGTTTATTAGTTTTGTGATTCATGACAGCTGCAGATTTGCTGCACATGCATGAATGATTTTCATACATCCATAAGGGTTTAAGTACTGGACCTATTGTGCCAACTGTCTAGGATTTGAGCCTCTACAGCAGATAAGCGAAACCTTGATGGTGTTTAATAATTAGAATTCTGCACTGTAAGGGTTAAATATACTCTTATCATTGGAAAGTGGCATTTAAATTATCTCTAACCACATTTCACAGAAAAAAACAAGCACTTTGTTTCTGTTTGCAACTTTTGACATACCTTGACATGTCACGACATCCTTTTACTTCTTCCCGTCACTCAAATATGTTTGTTCCGTAATTTAATTCTCCTTTTTCTCCTGCAGTGCCTTGCCACTTGGGAGTCCTTCCTTTCATCTCAAACAAATGACCTGCAGTTGGACAGAACCCAAGAAGACAGATCCTAAATTTCGATTACAAAATTCTTGATGGTTTTCTTGTTCACTACAGTTCTGGCTGACCAAAGAAGTGCCCCTTATACAAGGACCAACTGGAGGATGATTAATCATATATGCTATATTTTAAAATGTGGTTGCAACTAAAAATAAATGCCATAGTCCATACCATTTGTCTTCCAGTACCATGAACCGCCTTTAGGATCATCGAAAAAGGTATTCAGTAATCACGATTTGCAGTACAATTTTGTATGCATGACAGGTGCTGTATTTGGATAGAGCTGTGTAAATCATGTATGTGTTTCCCTGAAACTTTTGTATCTAGTGAATATTTTAAATCCTGTGTATAACAAAACCTTTTCATTAAAAAAAAATATTAAAGATGTTACCTGTAAAAATTAATTTATATGGTGTTAATTGTTTTTCTCCATCACCAGAATTGGAACTCTGCTAATTATATAGCATGGTATAGATGCTTTTAAGTGGTGACGGTAACAAAAAGTACTAACGTGCTTCCCGTCTATTCTCCAACACTGGGCACGTGATGCTAGTTGAACACATTTTAGCATAGTGCCATAAAAAAAATAACCATATTATGGATAGAGCTAAAACAAGTAACACGGCTCAACTGCAACAATAAGATAGATACATTACACGATATGTAGAACCCCTGCCTAAATACAAAAGACTAATTGTATGGAATCACGTAGATAACTTGAAGATACCAAATGTCCTTGTTTACCTGGGCCAGATATTCTCATGCAACCCTGGTGGGAAAGCATATAACTGGTATAACTACAGGTGTCATGCTCCATTGCAAGCAGCGGCCATCAACAGGCAAAACTAGGTCTGCCCCCATATGTCAACGTCCCTTCCGAGTCCTCCACCTAGCAGATTGCCCATGGTTTGTAGTGACTGGATCCCAACATTCCCTATGCTTGTCACTGACTCCAATGCTGTCCAATACTGATTCCCTTACCCCTCTCCTGGCTTCCTTATAAACCTGTGTACCCATGTGTAATGCAAAGATTCTGGAAACCGCCAATAACTCCGTAAACAGTCTTGGAGATGTAATCAAAAAGGGGTTTTACTTTGCTTCGGTTATGGTCTCGGCTACAGCTTGCACAGCTAAACCGCACACAACAGGAAAAAGCTCCAAACACTGGGGAAGCCCCAATCAGTCTAGTCTGATACCGAGAGCGCGAGGGGAATTCTTGGCCTGGCACCTGCACGGTCCATGGGGAAGCCTCTGGCACACTATCCCAGCCTAGGCTTTTATTTATGGCATAATTTGTTAGGCTTCCTCCAATCAGTGCTGAGTGTTGTAGCAAAAAATGCATACTTAAACTGATGTTTACTACAAAGCAAGTGTGACTCAACTCTATATATGGTAGCAAACGTGACAGAGCTCTGCTTACCCGAAACACATGTTATGGCATACTTAATCTGATTAGTGGTACTGTCCCATACATCATGATAACCAAAACGCTAAAGCCTTGAGAAATGACTGAGCACAATCCTAGTTGTATAGAAGATTACCATTTATTGGACTCCTTCATGAGGAGATGTGAGAACTGAACATTTTTGGGGGGTCTTCTTCCATTGCCCTGCCATTCATTATTTCAGTTGCACCCTTGTTATAGCTGTAAACTTTCTTAGCATGTTTGTGTAGAGCACTTTTGCAGTGTGTGTGTGTGTGTGTGTGTGTGTGTGTGTGTGTGTGTGTGTGTGTGTGTGTGTGTGTGTGTGTGTGTGTGTGTGTGTGTGTGTGTGTGTGTGTGTTAATGAGAATACATTGCAGTATTTAATTATGTATTTTGTCACGTTTGTCTTTTGTTGTATACATTTGGCCATGCTCAGGAGCACTCCTTTTGATATATATGTATGTATATGTATGTATATATATGTATATATATATATATATTTATGTATATATATATGTGTGTGTGTGTGTGTGTCTATATGTATGTATGTGTGTGTGTGTGTTCTGGTGTTAGAGCTTGCTGGAATTGTGTGTTTACAATATTTTTGGCGCTCAGTTGGTCAGTTTTATCCATAGCAAGACAAATTACAAATTGCTTCACTGAATCTTATTAATCAGTTGGTCAAGTTCCAAGATTCTAAGGCTCATTCCACGTGAGGTACAGTAGCCTCTTTGGTGGAGAAGGCAGAAAAGTGTCTACAGAAGAGATTTGTAATGCAGCTACATGGTTATCATTTATTCGACCGGATGCAGCAGAAACCATATTTGACAGACTAGTGTTGCAGGCAGTTTTGTACCATCAGTACCGTAGGCAAGTTATCCCTCCCAATTTATTGTATACAGTATGGTTTGGTATAGTACATTGTTCATGTTATGTTGTCTTATGGCACCATTTATTTCTCCCTCGCTGTTTGGTGTGTTGGGGCCTCTTTCTGTCTAATAATTTCAGCTGGCTTTGGGGGAGTGAATGCCTCCTTTAAACTTGGGCCAATGACTCCTACATACAACTGGAGGTAAAGTTTTTCCCATTACGATCATGTTGCCATAAAGAGACTGGAAGAAAATTATTGTAAGTATATTTCTTCTTGGTAGTTTGTGCTGCATCAATAGTGGACGAGTTTTTCATTCTCGCAACATCCCACCTTAAAGATGCAGAATGTCATGTGTTGGAAATGATGCATTGTAATTATTTGAGCATAAGAATATAAACACATTTAAGCAGAAAAGCTACTGTCACAACCTCTGTATGTAAACCATTGCTGGAAGGTAGTATTTATAATATTGCCTATATAACTCCATGCCATCATTAGATTCTAGTCCAAGCCTCTATTGGCCTTAGAAATGCAGAATATTGAACCAGAATATACTGTGATTATACTGTATATCTGTTTACAGATCTAACAAAGAAATGAAGGTACTGAGAAATAGTAACCCTAATTGTTATAACATTCTTCTGCTATTCACACATCAAGTTCAGTATACAGTATAGCAGGGCTCCAAGTTTTCTAATAAAACACTAAATAAACCTAGTTCTAATTATCACTGAAACAATGTTATTGGGTATGTCTGCCCTACACTTTAGGATCCACTGTATACCGTATTACAATCCACCATTTAATATACTACATGCAGGAAATACAAGCCGTGCATTTTGCACTTCTAGGATTACAAAAAGGTATAATAGAACTACTTCTATCCATTATTTTATTATACATTTTTTTTTCCTTTTAGAAGGAAACATGGTAAAAAGTTCAGAGTGAGAAG
>NC_134492.1:34016870-34164370 GCF_040206685.1 Ascaphus truei
ACTGATTGAGCCACCTGTGCTGAAGCAGGGTTATCCTACAAACCTGACCTGTTGGTGGCCCTTTGAGGACTGAATTTGGCCACCGACTGACATACAGTATGGCAGGGTTTGTATGGGAAGAGGAGGTTTGTGAGTTTGATTCTGGATAATGTGGTTAACGAGTGTAAAGATTTCCATAGGTAGAGCCAAAGGAAGAGCAAATACATTGGGCCTCATTCAGAGAAGGTTGATAAAAATTATCGCCAGGGCATTTAAAATGAAGTTTTTTTGGGTGTTGCTATCACGGTATTCAGAAAGCCTCGATTACCTGTGATAGCAAAATTCCCAAAACGGGCGAGTTGGTGCCAGCGAGAGCATCGAGCCTCTGAAAAGGCCTAAACCGGAGATTCATTTCTGCTGCAGAGAGAGCGGCTCTGAGAGAGCCGCCTCTCACAGCGGAAATGTCGCCCGAAAATTATTTATTTAAATATACATTTCTTTCATAGTATAGATGTGCAGGGGGTCTCTGGAGCTGAACCACGTTGGTTTTATGTCCGGGGACCCCCTGCTTCCCGAGATACAGGCACCTTTATGGGGTGACGGTATCTCCTATGCAAGGAAATGTCCCGATCACGTGACGCGGGACATTTCAATGCAGAGGGATACCGGCACCCCATAAAGGGGAGTGGGGGAAGTGGATGGACTGGGCGCTTCCTAAACAGTATATCAATCAGTGTGATAAGTGACACACCTTAAGTACACACAATAAACCTTACACCATAAAGTGATAAATAAAATGAAATACAGTGTACAACAGCAGGTCAACTTCCTCTGGTGGGACCGTTCCAAATCCCAGGATGTGGAGTATTCTTTTCTTGGGGTTGAGGAGGAGCGCAGGATAAGCTCGTGATATGCAAAAAAAAATATATATATATATATAGTGCAGATGGTAATTCACTGCTACAAAAATTGAACCGCTAAGGTAATGAAGGGGGTTAAGTCCCCCCGCAACCACCCCGCATGGCCCCTTCATTGCCTTAGCGGTTAGCCGCTAAGGTAATGAAGTTGCTGTAAATGCATTTTTCCTGCATCGGATGCATGCCAGGGGGCTCCGGTGCTGATATTAATGGCTATCAGCTCCGGAGACCCCCGGCATCAATCCGAAGCAGGAAAAGGGCCTGATTTTTTCTAAGTCCCGACATATCGCAGCTCATCGAGGCATCTCCCCACCAATTTACCTAAATTTTGAGGTGAACTGGATTTGGGGAGATCGCCTTTTAGGGCTGCGATAGGCGGCGACAGCCGACTCGCGGGTACTAGAATCGCGTGAGTTTATGATCCTTCCGAAAATGGTCGATAAGCGGCCGATCGCCGCTCAATTGGCGATTTTCTTTTGATCATAAGATTTTGCGTCGATACAGGCCGTTATCGAACACTTATCGAGGCTTACTGAATAAGAGTAGCCATTTTGGCCGATAAGTGCTCGATAAGGGCCTTATCGAGGCTTTCTGAATGAGGCCCATTGTGTTCACTGGCTTTAGAAAAGTATATAGAACAATACAGACAAAATTAGTTGTAGATCCAAACAAAACTAATAGTATGGGAGTTATACGGCCTACTATTACTGCTACGCAGTGCTAAGTCATAAGTCACATTATAGCACATTCATTTCAACAAGCCAGAAAGTGTTTTGAGGCTTAGCAGCACTTACTAAATATAGCCGATAATGAGATGCTCAATATCCACACATTATAATAAATGTAGTTAAATCCATTATTAATAGTACAAAAACCTGAGAGAAAATAATCTACAATACACAGCAGACCATTACACCATCAAACAGGTGTACACATAAGAATAGATTGAAAGGACAGCTTTTCATACTCCCACTTGCAGTTCTCCATACACGCCACTAGGTGGCAAAAGATTATTAGAATTATTCAGCCTTAAGCACACGTTGTGTGTTTAATGCCCAACTCGCCCATGACATTAAATACTGATGGCACATCTAGAATGTTAATAAAATACCTTCAATAATCTATTTTTGGTCTCCAACGGGGACGCCAAAGACGGCAGAACAACAAGAGAAAAGCAAATGAATAATGACATTGATTGCCGTGAAGCATCTGAAATGCTCAGATGGCTCTAGGGTTCACAATACACAGACAAACTAGAACACAGCTATTAGAGATCAGCATCTCCATGACAACATCTCCGGCTGCACAGACACATAATGCGGGTTTAAAGTAACAAGCTGTGTGAATGCTGAGACAAGAGAGGGACGCGTGCGCTGTAATTATGGAAACTTGACACAGGTTACTGCTCATCGTGGAAAGACCCCTGTGTTGGTAGAGCGGGGGCCGGCATTCAGTTCAATGAACTTCAACAGCAATGCCACCTACTCGTCCACAAATAGATAAAGCAGGGGGTTGCTATTTGGAATCCAATGTCAGTGGTGTTACGTTGATCTTTTGTACTCGGCAGGCGTGGGAGTTACAGATGATCACCATTGTCGCCTTGCACACAGTGCACTGTATGGCTTATTCATTCAACTGCACGTTTTCCTATGCAGAATCGCCTGGACACAATGCAGTTTTATGTGACCCAAATCCAGAGCTTTTGATGTGTTTATTTTCTGTAGAATTGCCTGCGCAGAAGTGTTGGTGCAAATGACATCTCGTTTGCATGCACTTTCTATAGGAAATGTATTCACAATACAGTATGTCTCGCAATGTTACCGTGATTGTGTCAAAAGTGGAAAAGTGTGGAACAACGTTAGTCCAATGTTACTGGGGAGAGAGGGCAGAACGGAAGCCAATGTTACTGGTGAGAGAGAGCAGAATGGAAGCCAATGTTACTGGTGAGAGAGGGCAGACCGAAAGCCAATGTTACTGGTGAGAGAGGGCAGAATGGAAGCCAATGTTACTGGTGAGAGAGGGCAGAACGGAAGCCAATGTTACTGGTGAGAGAGAGCAGAATGGAAGCCAATGTTACTGGGGAGGGAGGGCAGACCGAAAGCCAATGTTACTGGTGAGAGAGGGCAGAATGGAAGCCAATGTTACTGGTGAGAGAGGGCAGAACGGAAGCCAATGTTACTGGTGAGAGAGGGCAGAGCGGAAGCCAATGTTACCGGTGAGGGAGGGCAGACCGGAAGCCAATGTTACCGGTGAGGGAGGGCAGACCGGAAGCCAATGTTACCGGTGAGGGAGGGCAGAATGGATGCCAATGTTACTGGTGAGGGAGGGCAGAGCGGAAGCCAATGTTACTGGTGAGGGAGGGCAGACCTGATGCCAATGTTACCGGTGAGGGAGGGCAGACCGGAAGCTAATGTTACCGGTGAGGGAGGGCAGACCGGAAGCCAATGTAACCGGTGAGGGAGGGCAGAATGGATGCCAATGTTACTGGTGAGGGAGGGCAGAGCGGAAGCCAATGTTACTGGTGAGGGAGGGCAGAACGGATGCCAATGTTACTGGTGAGGGAGGGCAGAGCGGAAGCCAATGTTACTGGTGAGGGAGGGCAGACCTGATGCCAATGTTACTGGTGAGGGAGGGCAGACCTGATGCCAATGTTACTGGTGAGGGAGGGCAGAACGGAAGCCAATGTTACTGGTGAGGGAGGGCAGAACGGAAGCCAATGTTACCGGTGAGGGAGGGCAGACCGGAAGCCAATGTAACCAGTGAGGGAGGGCAGACCGGAAGCCAATGTTACTGGTGAGGGAGGGCAGAGCGGATGCCAATGTAACCGGTGAGGGAGGGCAAAACGGAAGCCAATGTTACTGGTGAGGGAGGGCAGACCGGAAGCCAATGTTACTGGTGAGGGCAGAGCGGATGCCAATGTTACTGGTGAGGGAGGGCAGAGCGGAAGCCAATGTTACCGGTGAGGGAGGGCAGACCGGATGCCAATGTTACCGGTGAGGGAGGGCAGAGCGGAAGCAAATGGGAAGTGTTACAGCTCTTGATGGTGATCTTGGAGGTCACTTGAGGTAGGCTGACCATATTTCCTTGAGACGAAAATGGGACGGGTTTGTAATATTCTGTATTCATGAAAAAGTAAGACGATAACAAAAGTTTTATTACATGTACATATTGAGCTAACAATTCTCCCTCCCTCTCTCTGTCCCCCTCCCTCCCTCTCTCTCTCTGTCCCCCTCCCTCCCTCTCTCTCTCTGTCCCCCTCCCTCTCTTTCACTCTCTGTCCCCCATCTCCCTCCCTCTCTCCCTCCCTCTCTCCCTCCCTCCCTCTCTCTGTCCCCCTCCCTCTCTCTGTCCCCCTCCCTCCATCTCTCTCTCTGTCCCCCTCCCTCATTCTCTCTCTCTGTCCCCCTCCCTCTATTTTACTCTCTGTCCCTCATCTCCCTATCTCCCTGTCTGTGTTCCTCCCTCCCTCTCTGTCTCTGTCCCCCTCCCTATCTCCCTGTCTCCCTCCCTCTCTCTCCCTCCCTCTTTTTCTCTCGCTCTCTCTCTCCCCGTCTCCCTGTCTCTGTGTTCCTCCCTCCCTCTCTCTCTTCCTGTCTCTTTCTCTCTCTCTCCGTCTCCCTCCCTCCCTCTCTCTCCGTCTCCCCCCCTCCCTCTCTTTCTCTCCTCTCTCTCTCTCTCCATCTCCCTCTCCCTGTCTCTCCCTGTCTCTCTCCCTCCCTCTCTTTCTCCCCATCTCCCTCTCCCTGGCTCCCAGGCTGCAGCTTCACACAGGGCCCTGTCACCCTGAGCTGGTGCCTGGTGAAGGGGAGGACCTCAAGTTGAGGTCAGTATTCAACAGGAAAGCGCAAGAAACGCTTCTATGGCGTAATAAAGATTTTATTAGGTGAAGATTTAAAAAGTAATTAAAAAATGCACACTTACAATCGCAGTGGCTGGTCATGTGAACAACGTATGCAGGTACTGTACCTGTTGTTTCCGGGGTAAGTCAGTGTAAGGCTCGTCTGCAGGGTGAGTATTCAGACTTCCGCGGGGAGCAGTGTTCTCCGGCGTGTCAGCGTCGTTGAATGCACTCCGTCCGGTATCTGGAGTCGGTAGATGATGGTGTCACCTCCTCAGTGTTACGCTGTGCTCACCACGAACAAGGAGGGACCCCGAAACTGAGGTGAGATGGGTAACAAACTGCACCCACAGCTATGGGGACACGCCTGGAAAGTGGAAAATAGGCGTCTGGAACCGTCTGGGAGTATAAGATAAAGTAAGATACTCGCCAGACGAGAAGGGAGATTCCAGAAGATAGGTGGTACCGAGAGCCTGGGGTCCAGAGCCGGGAGGTAGGTCGGAATCCGCAAACCGAGGTAAAGGGGTCAGGGTGTCCAGGAGGTCAGGATACAGACCAGGGGTATAAGACCATTGCGGATCCACAGCCAGGCCGGTTCGGTACGCAAGGGATCACTGAGGAGACAAAGAGACAGGAACTGAGGCAGGCACGACCGTGGTTAACACAGGTCATATAAAGCTATGCTCAGCCAAAGAATGAATGGCTGATCAAGGTATAAGTAAGAGGAAGGACCAATAGGGAGACGGGGAGTAACGAGGGAGCGGCCCCAGGGAAGATAGGGATTGGTAGGAAGACTTACCACAGCTGTGTTAGATGTGCAGCTTGTGAGCGGTGCACGCGCATCAGGCGTGTGCGCCACACGGGAGAGACGCGCGCGGCCTCAGCTGGGGGCGGGAACTCCCCCCGAGGGAGGACGCAAAGGTCCCCTGCCGTGCGCGCGCATGCGCGAGATCAGCAGCCGCCACGGGAAGCGGAGGAGAGGGGAGATCCCGCCCGCGGCGGCGTGGAGGCACATCAGGAGCGGTGGTGAGTACAGTCGCGGGGGGAACCCCTTTAGAGGGAGGAATTCCCCCGGACCTCACACTCAGCCCTGCTATCTGCACAGTTCTGCCAAGTCTTTGCCAGGTCTGCCTGCTTCCTCACACTCTCTCTCTATGCGTTTCGTGAGTGCTTCTCCTACTTCCTCAGGAGTCTTGCATGTGGATGGGAACTCCCATACCAAATCTCATTTAAATAGTATGTCCTTTCAATCATGGTAACGTATGCAGTAAGTGATCAGATTAATCACTGCTAATTATATGAGTCAGATTTAACATGTTGTTGACATCTCTGTTATACAAGAGGTGGGGTATATCCAGAAAGAATCATACAAGAAATAAACGTAACACAGTGTATGGGGTTAAGGATATAGATATGGACAAGATGGGAGCCTGACTATTTTCCTAAGGATGACTTAGTGATGAATAGATATATAAAAAAAATAATCATTAATTAAAATCATTGTGACATAAATACAAATCTAAAAGGAATGGGTAACTAAATAACAGACATTATAGGAATACAGGGTGGATGTTGGATAAAGGGGATGTGAAGAGAAATGCTGAATTTAGACCGCCATATAAATACATAAATAGAACTTCATGAATAAAATAAATTAAAATACAACAAATAGATCAGAATATTAGAAATGCATGATATAAATAAATTGCATGAACCAGAATGAATAGAATAAATAAGGTCTATAAGAGTATAAAATTACAGTACCTGCATACCTTGTTCATATGAACAGCCACTGCGATTGGAAGAGATCATGCATCATGTTTGCACATACAATTAGATTTGTAAAGGTTAATGAATAGGTCTTTAAAGAGTTAATTCTAGATAGTCCGAAGCAGCCATATGGTCTTTTTCAGCAGAAAGTCACCATAGACTTCAATAGGGATTTTTGCCGAACACAGCCCAATGCTGCTTTGGACTATATAAAATTTACCCCTAAGCCACCATACACAAACCACGTCTCAACAGCCCTTACAGTCGAGGTGGGCAACTCCATCAAATGCCTTCTCTGCATCCAGGCTCAACAACACTGCTTTCAATTTAGACTTATGTACTGTCACGACCTGGGAGTCACGCCGCCCTCGGCGTGCTCCTCACTTACCCGCGGCTCCTCCGGACTCTCCCGTGCCTCGCAGCAATCCTACCTCCTGGACGCCGGTCGACATCTTGCCTAGACGCGCGCACGCCAGCACTCCCCTTCTACTGTCGGGTCTGGGCGTGTGTCCGGTCATGCGCTCGCAGGAACGGCCACACGGGGGCGCGCCCACATAGAGGAGCGTCAGCCTCTTAAAGGCATATCGCCCATTTGTAATGCTGCAATCAAATACATCCGTTCGTCTACTCCCTCCCCCAGGAGTTCCTCTGGACCTATCCCTGACTCAGTCTGGCCCATTCACACACCTCCACCTTGCTACTTAGCCATTGGACCCTTGTGCCTATATATACCCTGCAGCTTCATTAACTCATCGGCTGAGCATAGAACCAGTTGCTCTCATCACTCTCTGCCTCCCTTGTCCTGTCTTGTACTGTCTTGTTTTTCAGTCTTCCTCGTGTACCGAACCGGCTTCCGCCATGTCTACCCGCACCTCTGCCATCCCGAACTCGGCATACGGCAACACGACTCTCCGCACCTCTGGCATCCCGATCTCGGCAAACGGTAAATGATTACGTCCCTCTCTCTAACCCCGGATTTAGCAAACAGCACCCTCTACCATCCGTACCTCTCCTGCCCCGATCCGGACTCCCAGACCACTCTACTCTCAAGACGTGCCCTCGTGGCTGTGGGTGGCGTTATATCCTATCCCACCTCAGCACCGCGGTCCCGTCTCGTTTGTGGTGAGCACGTCCTGACATTATGCTCAGCCCTACAAACTTGGACCCCGCTGAGGTGGAGCGCACTTTAAATGCCCATACTAATCTCTTCACCAGGCTAGAGACTTATCTGGAATAAGCTGATAGGCGAATGGATACCTTACAGCAAAGCGTTCATTCGCTTACTGTTCAAGTCCGAGCTCTCAGTCGGCCACCTTCACCCGTGGCTTCCACAGTCTCCGCAACCGCCTTTCCAGCACCTCCGTTTGCTTTGGAACCTCGTATTCCGGCTCCCAAACACTATGCTGGGGATCCCCAAGGATGTAGGGGCTTCCTTAACCAATGCCTCATTCAATTTCAACTCTCGCCCTCTCGTTTTGTCTCTTCTGTCTCCAGGGTCGGCTACATCGTGGCTCTTCTCATCGACGAGGCGCTGGCATGGGCTTCTCCCATCTGGGAACAACAAGGTCTCCTCACACAGGACATCGATCTCTTCGTCGAGGAGTTCCGAAGAGTCTTCGACACCCCTGCACGGCAATTAACGGCAGCATCTTCTCTTCATCACATAACCAAGGGAGATCGACCCGTCGCCCGGTACGCGGTGGAGTTCCGCACACTTGCTGCTGAGACGGGATGGAATAATGAAGCACTATCTTCAGCATTTTGGCAAGGTCTGTCCGAATCCCTAAAGGATGAGCTCGCAGCGCGGGAACGTCCCACTGACCTAGAGGATTTGATCAGTCTGTGTGTTCGAGTGGACCAGCGTCTGCAGGAGAGGAGAAATGAACGTTCTCGTTACCGTCAACGGGTTTCAAGGCATCTGGCTCCATCATTCATGGCTCCTACACCTCCTTCCGGTGACGTCCCGGAACCAATGCAGTTGGGAGGTAACAAGCTGTCTGCTGCCGAGAAACAACGTCGGCACAATGCTGGTCTCTGCATGTATTGTGGCAATTCTGGTCACATATTACCTCAGTGTCCCCACAAGCCGGGAAACGCCAACTCCCAATAAAATCCCGGAGAGTTTCGTTGGGAATATTGACACTTTCTCCCATCATCAAAGACGTTCTTCCCACCAGGATATTGTTGCCTATAACACTGTCTGGAGAGGGGTTTCACACTCAAGCACGGGCGTTCATTGATTCTGGTTCCGCAGGCAATTTCATCGATGAGACTTTTGCGAGACGGAACAATATTCCATTTATCAGTAAGAAGACGCCAGTAGGTCTGGAGGCCATTGACGGTCGACCTCTACAGCCGGCATTCATCACGTTCCAGACGGTGCCTCTCCTACTGCAGTACATCGACGTTCATATGGAGATCATTACCCTCGATGTTATCCACACTCCCTCTGTTCAGCTGATTTTGGGTCTTCCTTGGCTTCAACTCCATAATCCTCGCATCGACTGGACGGATCGGGAACCCATCCAGTGGGGTGCTCCTTGTGCCAAGACATGTACCAGGATTTTCCAGAAGATTGGTGGGTTGTCTACCCTGCCAGAGAAGGTTGACTCCCTACCTTCTGTGTACTGGGAATTCCGTGATGTGTTCGACAAAGCACGTTCCGAGGTTCTACCTCCGCACCGTCCTTTCGACTGTCCTATTGATCTACTACCCGGGGCACCTCTTCCCAGAGGACGATCCTATCCTCTCTCTCTCCCAGAGACTAAAGCCATGAACACTTACATTGCAGAGAATTTAGAGAGGGGTTTCATCCGTAAGTCTTCCTCTCCAGTCGGAGCAGGCTTCTTTTTTGTCAAAAAGAAGGACGGTTCTCTTCGTCCATGCATAGACTACCGGGGGTTGAATAACATCACACGCAAGAACCGCTACCCACTGCCCTTGATACCAGAACTTTTCGACCGTCTTCAGGGAGCAACTATCTTTTCTAAATTGGACTTAAGAGGTGCTTACAATTTAGTAAGGATACGTGAGGGGGACGAATGGAAGACTGCTTTTAACACCCATGACGGCCACTATGAATACCTGGTCATGCCGTTCGGTCTGTGCAACGCACCAGCAGTTTTCCAGGTTTTTGTCAGTGAGATTTTTCGGGACATTCTTAATACATTTCTTATCGTCTACCTGGATGACATCCTAATCTTTTCTAAATCCCCTCAAGAACACATCAAACACGTTCAACAAGTGCTGTTACGCCTCCGGGAGAACCATCTCTTTGCGAAATTGGAGAAATGTCAGTTCCATCTCAAGTCTGTGGCATTTTTGGGATACGTTATCTCTGACTCCGGATTCAATATGGATCCAGAAAAACTTAAGGCTATTTTGGACTGGCCCCGTCCGACCACTCTCAAAGCCGTGCAACGCTTTCTAGGTTTTGCAAACTATTATCGACGCTTCATTCGCAATTTTTCTTCTACGGTATCTCCCATAACGGCTCTCACGAAGAAAGGTGCAGATCGTTCATCATGGTCTGCGACCGCCATACGGGCATTTAATCTTCTGAAAAAGGCTTTTGTGTCTGCCCCAATCCTCACCCACCCAGATCCTAAACTTCCATTTACCTTGGAGGTAGATGCTTCTGACATCGGGGCTGGGGCTGTCTTATCCCAAATGATCTCTCCCTTAGCCAGACTACACCCATGTGCCATCTTCTCGAATAAATTCTCGTCCGCAGAACGGAATTACGATGTCGGGAACCGGGAGCTTTTGGCTATCAAGTTGGCATTAGAAGAGTGGAGACACTTCTTAGAGGGTACGGAGACACCTATAACCATACTCACAGACCATAAGAATCTTCTCTACCTAGAAGGGGCACGTCGTTTGAGCTCTCGACAAGCCCGCTGGGCCCTTTTTTTTTCACGATTCAATTTTCTCATCTCCTTTATTCCTGGCTCCAAGAATCTTAAGGCGGACGCTCTGTCTCGACAGTTCCTGGCAGAGGACAAGTCTGAAGAACAGCTAGAGACGATTATCCCCTCTAGATGTATTCTGTCCGCCAACTCCTTTGATATTATGGACAAAATTCGATCCGAGCAATCACAAGCTCCAATGGGTCTCAAGGTCCCGGAGGGAAGACTCTACACGGCACCCCAACACCGCAAGAGGGTTCTCGAGTGGTGCCATTTCTCTAAATTGGCAGGACATCCAGGGATACGGAAAACCAACGACCTTGTTCAACGTACCTTCTGGTGGCCAGAGAGGGCTAAGGATGTGGAGGAGTTTGTAAAAGCGTGTGGCACATGCACTCGCAACAAAGTACCCCGGGTCAAACCAGCAGGCCTTCTCCTTCCTTTACCCATTCCAGACCGGCCCTGGAACCATATTTCTATGGATTTCATCGTAGAGCTCTCAAACTCCAAAGGGATGAATACGATTCTTGTGGTAATTGATCGTTTTTCCAAACAGACGCACCTTGTTCCCTTGAGGGGTCTTCCGAATTCCTCCAGGCTTGTGGATGTTTTCATTCAGGAAATTTTTCATCTTCACGGAGTGCCTGCAACCATCGTCTCTGATCGGGGGTCCCAATCTGTGTCAAGATTTTGGCGAGCTTTTTCCCGAAAATTGGGTATTTCACTACAATTCTCCTCGGGATACCACCCACAGACCAATGGGCAGACGGAGAGGGCCAACCAAAACCTGGAACAATACCTCCGATGTTTTATAACCGATACACAGGATGACTGGGTGGATCTGCTTCCTTGGGCCGAGTTTGCTCTTAACTCCCTTCGCAATGACTCCACTCAGGAATCTCCCTTCTTCATAAATTGTGGATTTCATCCTTCCCATTTACCATTCTCCTCGCTATCCTCAGGAGTACCAGCGGCTGACAAGCGTATCTCCCGGCTGAAAGACTTTTGGACTAGGATCCAGGAGAACTTAAAGGTGGCCACAGGGAGACAGAAATTCCAGGCAGATCGCCTTCGATGCCAGGTTCCGGAGTACGTCCCAGGAGACAGGGTTTGACTTTCTTCCAGGAATATCCGACTAAAGGTTCCTACCATGAAGCTAGCACCCAAGTTCCTTGGTCCCTTCCTTGTGGTCAGGAGGATTAATCCTGTGGCTTACCGCCTGCGTCTTCCACCCTCGATGAAGATACCTTCAGTCTTCCATGTATCTTTGCTTAAACCAGCATTTCAGAGTCCTCGCTTTTCTAAGACGACCTCTCCTCTACTTCCTCTTCTGATCCAAGGTCAACAGGAGTACGAGGTTCAGTATGTCCTGGATTCTAGGATTTCCAGAGGTGGAGTACAATACCTGGTCCACTGGAGGGGGTTCGGACCAGAAGAACGTTCATGGATTCCCCACCGGGATCTTCACGCACCTCGACTCGTCCAGGCTTTCCATCGTAAGAATCCCTCCAAGCCATGTCATGGACGCCCGGAGGTCGCCCCTGAAGGGGGGGGTACTGTCACGACCTGAGAGTCACGCTGCCCTCGGCGTGCTCCTCACTTACCCGCAGCTCCTCCGGACTCTACCGCGCCTCGCAGCGATCCTTCCTCCAGTACGCCGGTCGCCATCTTGCCTAGACGCGCGCGCGCACGCCAGCACTCCCCTTCTACTGTCGGGTCTGGGCGTGTGTCCGGTCACGCGCTCGCAGGAACAGCCACACGGGGGCGCGCCCACATAGAGGAGCGTCAGCCTCTTAAAGGCATATCGCCCATTTGTAATGCTGCAATCAAATAAATCCGTTCGTCTACTCCCTCCCCCAGGAGTTCCTCTGGACCTATCCCTGACTCAGTCTGGCCCATTCACACACCTCCACCTTGCTACTCAGCCATTGGACCCTCGTGCCTATATATACCCTGCAGCTTCATTAACTCATCGGCTGAGCATAGAACCAGTTGTTCTCATCACTCTCTGCCTCCCTAGTCCTGTCTTGTCCTGTCTTGTTTTGCAGTCTTCCTCGTGTACCGAACCGGCTTCCGCTACGTCTACCCGCACCTCTGGCATCCCGAACTCGGCATACGGCAACACGACTCTCCGCACCTCTGGCATCCCGATCTCGGCAAACGGTAAACGATTACGTCCCTCTCTCTAACCCCGGATTTAGCAAACAGCACCCTCTACCATCCGTACCTCTCCTGTCCCGATCCGGACTCCCAGACCACTCTACTCTCAAGACGTGCCCTCGTGGCTGTGGGTGGCGTTATATCCTATCCCACCTCAGCACCGCGGTCCCGTCTCGTTTGTGGTGAGCACGTCCTGACATGTACCTGGTCAATCACATTAATAATTTTCCTTGTGTTATCTGACGCTTGGAGTTCGCTCACAAAGCCCACCTGGTCATAATGGATTGTCAGTAACGTTTTAAAGACTCTTGTGATTAACTTTAGATACAATAAAAATACCTGTTTATACAGATACGCGTTCCCTCACTCATTTTAAACTTTCACTGTAGAATATCTCAAGCCTAATAACATACTTTCCTACAGCAAGATCCTGGCAATTACTATAACCGCCCACATACAGTACTTTTACTTCTCTGGGTACTGACTGCAGCACACAGATGTATTCTTTTTAGTACATAATACCCACTCAAGCCTTACTGAGGCACAATCACTGCAGTGCTGCCCAGCAGTGAAAATCTTTGAGAACTTTATGCTGCTCTTACTTCAATTTGAATATTTTAAACCAATTTTATTTTTCAAATGTTCTATGCACCTGCTTGAATGTTTCATCTCACAAGCTATACTGTATGTGGTAAGCCCGTTAAAAGTAGCACGAGTAAAACATGTTCCCTAAGCAGGAATACAAAAACATTACCCTGCCCTTATCCAGCACCACTAAACTGTTTCAAATATTATCTGAGATCTTTGTTTTTATTTATTTAAATGTATAATAAATAAATAGAATACATAGGTAAATCATGGGAAAGGTTGGGGGAAGGTCGGATTCCTTAATGTATGCTACATATGACCTTGTGCAAATCACTTTGGCCTCTATTCAATATACTGTGGAGCTGCTTCCCTGTGTTGGAGAAGAGTCAAAGTCCATTCAAATGTACGGGACCATTATTTTCCCTAGGAGAGCTTCACAGAGTATTCAAAATGGGCTTTATTTGCCTGTACTGTACGTTCTTGGGATACCTACACGTGTATATGCTTACAGATATGTATGTATCTCAGGAGGCATGGGGTCCCCAGAACTGAAATCAACTGCTTAAAAAAAATATCTTTTTAAACACATACTTTTGCCTGGATTGCTTCTTTAAGGAGCTCAGTTCATTCATAGCCAGACCATTATTTTTAAAATTCAAGCACTCTATTTCGACAGGGTCAGTACCATTCTAGTGGCGTAAAGCAGACGTGGTGCCTATAGTTAAAAAGGCACTAGATCACAACTAGGGAATTACAGACATGTAAGCCTGACATCAATAGTGGGAAAACTATAATACTTGGTTTCAATTTTAGCATGCCCTTTCTGTACACCCCTCAGGTAGGTCATGCCAAACTAATTAGAGATGTGTGAACTTTTCCACAAGTTCAGGAACAAGGTGAAATTGGCCCATTTTCAGTCACAATTTAATTTTTTTAATTTGCAGTGTTCCCGGGCGATTAACCAAGCATGACATCAACATGTAGGTGGGGGTTAGCAAGCAGAGAGGCACCCATATTAAATACAAATAATACTAAACAATTAAATATTAAAAATCAAATGGAGGAGAAGGCAGAAGCAAATAAGCTAACATTAGCACAGACTGGTAACAACCTTCAATGAATGCATGTTAATACAAGAAGCCTGGCAGATAAAATGGGGGATCTTTAAATAATAGCCAGGAAGGAGCAATATGATATACAGTAATAGGCATTACTGAAACATGGTGGGATGAAACTGATGACTGGGCCTTTCATTTAGAGGGTTATTCCCTTTTTCTAAGGAACGAGCAAATGGAAGAGGAGGTGGAGTATGCTAATATGTTAAACCGGATCTAAAACCTATTATAAGGGAAGATGTTTATGAAGGAAATGGTGAAAATGTAGACACCGTGTGGATAGAAATTAGCAGTAGAAGTAAAAGTAGAAAGAAAATGTTTGTAGGGATATGCTATAAAACAGGGGGGCGCAATTTTTTTTCCCTGCGACCCTCTGCCGGCAGTTCCCCTCTCTCCGCAACCCCCCACCCCCTCTCTTACCTCGGCTCCGGCGTTGGCATCATGATGTTACAGTACGTTGCCATGGCAACGTGACATCACATGACCGCATGGCGTCATTTGACACTGCGTTGCCAAGGCGACGCATCTAAGAAACCGCCGGAGCCTAGGTAGGTGAGGTTTACAGAGGCCTTCGCCGCTTCCCCGGCACTTAATTTAAGTGTCTTCGGGAAATGCGCGGGGCCTCTGTAAACCCCGCGGCCCCCGCCCCCAGTTTGCGCACAGCTGCTATAAACCACCAAATATCTGTGAGAGAGATGAAGCCAAAATACTTTTGCAAATGGAGAAGGCATCAAAACTACGTCATGTTTGCATAATGGGGAATTTTAATTATCCAGACAGACTGGGGCAATGAGGTTAGCGTTACAACAAAAGGGAACAGTTTTTTGGGGGTGCTTAAAGACAATTACAGGACCCAAATTATTGAGCAACCAAACAGGAGAGGGGCAATACTGAATTTGGTAATCTCATATAATGTTATATAAGTAAATATTCAAGTCAGGGAACATTTGGGAAACCGTAATCATAACATGGTCTTATTTTAAATAAACTATCAAAAACCATATTGTACAGGTTCAACAAAGACTCTTAATTTTAGAAAGGCAGATTTTAGTAAACTATGGAAGAGTACAAGGAATACATTGTTGAAGAGTAATTGCAGGAAAAAATACTGAAGCAAAATGGTCAGTCTTTAAAATATTCTTAGATATGTGCACTATTAGTGTATACCCTTGGGTAATAAATATAAAATAAACAAGTCAAAACCAATGTGGCTAAATAAACCGTTAGGGGAAGATATGGAAAGGAAGAGGAAGGCTTTTAGATTTTTAAAGCCAGAAGGGACAAAGGCATCATATCAGAATTAGAAGGAAAGTAACAAAAATTGCAAAAGGGCAATCAGATTAGCAATAATTGAAAACGAAAAAACAATTGCAATAGAATTTAGAATCAACCTTAAGTTATTCAAGTACATTAATAACAAAAGATTAGAAGAGAGATTATAGAGCCCTTTCAGTCTGAGATCGGCTGGCAAATTATTGGCGATAAGGAGAAAGCAGAGTAAATAAATACATTCTTTGCCTCTGTATTTATCAAGGAGGAGTCAATTGGAAAAATATTGCAACAGGAGGAAGCCGCAACTTCTATATTAACGACTCAGACTCAGTACAAGATTGGTGTAAAGCAAATGTGGGGCCTATATTTAAAAAGGGAGCTAGATCACAACCGGGGAATTACAGACCTGTAAGCCTGACACAATCAGTGGGGAATCTACTTGGAGGTTTAGTAAGGGATAATATTCAGAAATACTTAATGAAAAACAAAATTAGTAATAGTCTGCTTGGATTTATGAAGTATAGGTCATGCTAAACTAACCTTATTAGTTTCTATGAGGAGGTAAGTTGGAATTTAGACCAGGGCAATTGATGTGGTCTATATGGATTTTGCGAAGGCTTTTACTATAGTGCCACACAAAAGAGGTTGGTGTATAAAATAAAGGAAATTAATCTGGGTAAAAATATTTGCACATGGATTTGACCTGAGGAAGAGAGTAGAACTCTTGAAAGCTTCTTATAATATCAATTGTTACTCCAAATAAAAAAAAGGTATCACCGATGTACCAAAGTACTCATTTAATCTACATGGATTGAAACCCGGGTGAAGGATAAAGAGCAGAGAGTTGTCATAAATTAGCCTTTTCAGGTTGGGCTAAAATTTTAAGCAGAGTTCCTGGAAGTTTACTACGGGGACACCTGCATTTTAACTTGTTTGTTAATGACCTTGAGGTTGGAATAGAGAGCAAAGTCTCCATCTTTGCTGATGATACAAAATTATGTAAGAGTAAAATCAGAGCAGGATGCAATTTCTTGGCAGAAGGACTTGGAGAGACTGGACACTTGGGCGTGTAAATGGCAGATGAGATTTAATACAGATAAATAAGGTTAAGCATTTGGGAAGCAAGAATAAATAGGCTACTTACAAATTATTGATGGAGAAGGATTTAGGAGTGCTTGTAGATCGCAAGCATAGCAATAGTGCTCAATGTCAGGCCAGAGCTGCAAAGGCAAACAAGATCTTATCTTGCATAAAACAGGGTATGGATGGAATGTAAGAAAGCATAATGTTGCCATGGTATAAATCCTTAGTAAGACCACACCTTGAATATGGAGTAAAGCTGTGGGCAGCACTCTATGAAAAAGACATTATGGAACTAGAAAAAGTGTACAGAAGAGCCACCAAATTATAAAGAGTGTGGAAGGTTATTTTATGAGGAGAGGCTAGCTAAATTAGATTAGTTTACATTAGAAAAGAGGCGTCTAAACGAGGATATGAAAACTATTTATAAATATATTCAGGGTCAATACAAGGAACTTTCAAAAGAACTATTCATCCAAAGGGCAGTACAAAGGACACAGGGTCTGTTTCTAACTCTTCAACTAACAGCTCAAGCGTTCTCAATTTTCAAGGGACAACATTCCAAGGTTGCCAGGGCAAACCAGATTAAACTAGCATCTCAAACAAACACACACACAAACACACACACACCAGCTCCCACACATACTGTGCCTTGCCTCCTTCTTTGGGTCATTACGCATCTACCCCCCACTTAAATATACATATCATCATGCATATCTACTTAATAACATTGTGTAAGAAATCCACTATCCCATATATATATATATATGTATATATATATATATATATGTATATATATATATATATATATATATATATATATATATATATATATATATATATATATATAGAGCCCTGAGGAAGGTCGCTCTCTGCAGACCGAAACGTTGGCTGAGGTGCCTGTATTTCTTCAATACAATCTATATTTGAAATATACTCCTGGTGTGCCGTCTCCAATTTGCTGGACTCCAATCTGGTAATATATATATATATATATATATATATATATATGTATATATATATATATATATATATATATATATATATATATATATATATATATATATATATATACTTATTCGTTCTAAATGTATCAAAACGTAATACAGAAACATATAAACACAACATTACAATTATCTTTTCCTACAAACCCAACAGTTCTAAGCAGAAAACAAAATACTAAAATGATTGAACATCCGCATACTGCAAAGTAAATAGCTGGGATTATAAAAGGGCCGCTGCAGGGTCTCAGTAGGTGGTATGTTTCTGCTACACTCTCGTTTCACCTTTTATACTGGTCTTCTTTGGTGGCAACTTTGCTGGGAGCCATCACCAAAACCTGTATGTTGTATATAGTGTTTGTGTCATTTATGATTTGCTGCCCCCTTACTGCCTGTAAGTGGTCCTCAGTCTGGATTGCATACATTATGTACCTAGGCGCCCTTCTTTGCGTATCACATTTTTGGACTCTCCTGAAAATCTTTGTGTTCACCATCTTCTCCTCCGTGGCGGCTGCAGTTTCCACGTTTGCTTTGCCACATGGAGCAGCTGGCTGCTGCACTTTCCCTTTTTCAGTTGCACATGTGGCATTGTTAGTGTCTGCCTTTTCTTTACCGCACCAATTATATGTAACCCCATTTAACATCTCGTTTGATTTTGCAATTTGATCCCCCATACCTGAAGTAGGACTGCAATCCTGCGCATGAGGATTTTGAGTGGTTATGGAAAGCAGTCACGTTTCTTCATGTGGGATAAACAATTTTTCACTAAGTGCTTTTTTCAGTCTGATAGAGCCATATAACACTGACGGTCTGTTCCTTTTGAATTTCTAGGCCCCTACATACAGCATGAACTGTGGAACCAGGTGTAGTAAATGATGGTACCTCTTGCTGATGGCTTTGTGTGTCAAATTCGTTCCTGAGTAGTACAAATATTTTGTCAGCTGTATTTATAGTTTCATCAGGCCTGCAATTTATCTCTTGAAAGGCATCTCCATCCGACGGTAAAATTATTCGAGCAGCCTTTTGTATTTATGACACCTGATACTGCATGAAGAAGATCCTCATCTTTTCCTCAAAGTCAGACAAACTGTCACGCGGATTTGTCTACTCATCTGTGAACTTTGGCAGCCAGTGTGCTGTAAAGGCTTTTGGCATAGTGTTTGTGTCAGAGCCAAAGTTCATAGATACTGGTTATATTTGCAAATCGGATGGTGTCTGTGGCAGGACGGTCTCACGGTGTGGTCAGTAAGAGTCCCAAACAGTGGGTAAGGCTCTTAACTTCAGTGGCTTTATTTTCCACAGTCAAATAAACATTAGGCACACCGTCCCTTTAAGGCAAACACAAAACATACAAAGAACATCTACTCCACGGTAGGGAGGCTACCAACTTTAAATAGCAGATTCTTATATATAGGAGAACAATGTCTTATCTTGTTTGGTGGGGACTCCTGTCCTAAGAGAATTCAGGCAATCTTCCGGGATCCAGCAGCCTGGACAGGACAGCTCTGGTGTATGAGAGTGCCCACCTACTACCAGCAGTAGCCTCCTTATCAAATTGCCTGACAGCTGTATTAATTCAGCCCTGATTGCTCAGGTAGCTCTAACTGGGTTAACCTTCTGACTGCTGGTTTCAGCAGTCACAGGTATGTCTCGCAGGCATATTCATCAGCAAGTGACTTCAGCCTGTCAAAGTGCCCCTCAGTACTTCTTGCTTTGCACTCCTTCAATCCTGTTTGTGCTGCCAAATGGAGGGTCCCTCTCCACCACTCCAAAAATCAACACAAATTCATCAGATAACAGGCAGGGCAGCGTCACCATAATTCACTAGGAGAGGCAGTAGGAAGACTTAGCACTTTAAACAATGTATTTACAAGTCCTAGCATTCATGTCAGTGTATACATGTCTCTCTGTGTGAGTCCGGTTTCTAACTGACTCTTCAACTGACCCCTCAGCATCCTCACCTTCAAGGGACAACATTCCAAGGTTGCCAGGACAACCCTAACTGGACCAGCATCTCATACACATACACACACATCCTCAGCATCACACACACACACACACACACACACACTCTCTGTCTCTCTCTCTTTGGGTCATTACAAATATGCATTGCAATTTTGCTTAATATGCTAATATGTACAATTCTCTACAATTGCAAAATAGATTAAAAAAAAAGACACAATTTAAGCACACACACTATAACGCTCACAGTCTGGTGATATTAAACTGAAAGCTTACTAATTTGGCGTCATATTTATCCCTTTGATGCTTGGCGAAATGTTTTGCAAGGAATCTAATTTGGCGGGAGTTACAAATTTAGCGACTGCATTTTGGATAGTTGCGCAGATTTAAAACCTTATTAGTTTCTTTGAGGCAGTAAGTAGAAATTTAGACAAAGACAATGCAGTGTATTCATTTACATTTTGCACAGGCTTTTGATGCATTCCCACACAAAAGTTTAGTGTACAAAATAAAACAAATTGGTCTGGGTGAAAATATTTGCATCTGGATTCAAAACTGGTTGAAGAACAGATAGTAAAGACGTATGACGTACCTGCTACATCATAAGTGCCCCCGGAGTGCCAGGGCCAAATGTTGTACCAGGCGCATCATTAGGGATCTCCAATGGTTTTACGATTTGCTGGCTTTTATGCAGCATAATGTAAGTAACAAGAAAGGCTTTGGGTTTTATTCAGTTTGAATGTGCTTTGATCTTGTGTTTTTTGCTGTTAAATTATTTGCTTGTATAGGGTTTTCCACAAAGTCAACCAGTGAGATTGCAACATAATTTGAACAAAATGTTTAACTGAAGGGTTTCATTACCACATTATATATCGCGATATGTATGGATAAGGGCGCCATATAAATATTGTTATAAATAAATGTTGCTATATCTTGCATAGGCATGTTGTGTGAAGCTAGAAATGTTAGTAATGAAGCAATATTTTTTTACCAGGTGCAATGTTAATGCAAGTTTAACAGAGATTAGTGAATCTAGGCCAATGAGCTGTAAGGTGTCTTCCAGCGTCGGAAAAGTATCATGGCAACACCTTCTGCTGTCCGGCCTTCCTGCCTCTCACCTGTCTCCTCTACAATCTATCCTAAACGCTGCTGCCAGAATCACTCTACTATTTCCGAAATCTGTCTCAACGTCTCCCCTGCTGAAATCACTCTCCTGGCTTCTTATCAAATCCCGTATCACACACTCAATTCTCTGCCTTTCTTTTGAAGCTTTACACTCTTCTTCTCCTCCTTACATCTCAGTCCTAATTTCTCTCTATACACCATTTCGACTCTGCTCAAGGATGTCTTCTCTCTACCCCTTTTGTATCTAAAGTCTCTCCCTCCTTAAACCTTTCTCACTGACTGCCCCACACATCTGGAATGCCCTTCCCCTAAATATCCGACTAGCACCCTCTCTATCCACCTTTAAGACCCACCTCAAAACACACCTGCTTAAGGAAGCATACAGTATGAGTAGCTCCGTGGCTGATAATTAAAAACTCATACATAAACCTTGTCCCCTTGCAGACGCACTTACCAGAACAACCTCCTACTGTCTGTACGTTCTTCCTACCAACCAATTAGCTTGTAAGCTCTTCAGAGCAGGGACTCCTTTTCCTAAATGTTACTTTTATGTCTGCAGCCCTTATTCCCTTTATGTGTTATTTATATTATTTGTTATTTATATGATTATCACGTGTATTACTGCTGTGAAGCGCTGTGTACATTAATGGCGCTATATAAATAAAGACATACATACATACGGTCCTTAATGTTGCGCTAAGTTGGTGAATATTTTGTGATGTTTATGAGAATTTGGCCATTTTCACGGCACGTTTTTTGTTTTTTTTAACATTTTGCAATACCCCAGATGAAATTTGCTAAGGCAGTATTTGTTTGATAAAGCAAATATCACTTATATTGAAGAAAAACATGTAAAGTAAGCCCTAGCAACTGTTTGAATGTCAAAAAGAAAACAAATCCACACTTTGTTGTTACTGATGATACACAAATTCCTCAACACATCTCTTGGAAAATTTGTGTCAGACCGGGAGATCATCGCCCATATCTGCTGCTAACTGCACATCAAGAAATGTGGCTATTGACTAGTGCAAGGGGGCTCAAGTCAAAAGGCACCCCCAGCAGGACAGGTTGACTGAGCCTGTGATTGACTGAGTCTCTGATTCACTGATTGAACCACCTGTGCTGAAGCAGGTACTGATTGAGCCACCTGTGCTGGAGCTGGGGTATCCTGAAAACCTGAACTACTGGAGATGGGGGGGGGGGGGGAGGGGGATTGAGGACTGGAGATTAGTACCCCATGGCTAGTGAATGTCAACATCATTTTCAAAGCCTGATTTTAGGAGAACACAGTCTTGAGCCATTCATGAAAGGAGATGAAAAGACCATAAAGAGAGTGATGCAATCAATGCTTACAACAGTCATTATGTTTGTGATAAATATCTTACCCCGTGTTACTGTCACTTTTAATATAAAACATGAAAACCTGTCTTTGATATTCTCATTCCCTGGAATCAGGGACTACCTGCTGCTGCATGCTTTGTGTACAGCACTTTGCTTCCTACATTGGAATACAAAGTAACACATTTATATGCAAATACTGTGGGGGGCTGGAAGTGCAGCCTGCTACTGTATCTCATGCCTCACCATAAATCTATTACAGTTCGATCTGGCAAAGCTCATTTATGCGCTCCAGGGTACTTGATAAATAGATATAAATATATGGTCTCTAAGTAACCCGGACAACATTATTTCCACTTGGAAGGACATATCAAATTGAAAGAAGGAAGCTTGTGGCTTGTGTAGAGGCTTGTGAAGAAACAGTGACTGACATGCTTTGCATGAATCAACCTACCAGCCATGCTCTTAGCACTCATCATATTGGCCAACCTGTAAATGTTCCTATTAGGGGAATTTACAAGGAAAATGAAAGATATCTTTATTTTCCACATATATATATATAAAAATTTCTTAGGGAGAAATTAGAAAGCTACATGATTTGAGTTGTATGCCCTGTGCTTTGCCTAATAATGACCAGAGAGTGTTGGGCTGTATGGTTAGTAGAGATGGGCAAATTTGGACTGGCCGGCTCCTTTGGTCCGTGGATTTCAGTGAATCAATGTCAAAAAGGGTGATTCACGTTTTGAGGATGTTTTATTATTATTGACAATACACTACATGGATTCCGCAACCCGTGGATGGATTTGTAGCATCCGCCAATGGATTGCTGAATCTGCGGATTGGATTCTATACAATGGAGGATTTTGATGAATCTGTGCGGGTTAAAACCATCCAAATCCGTTTGCGGATTTTACACCGGAAAACGGATTTTGGGGGTAACCTGCAAAAATCCGTGAAACAGATTTGGGCCGATTTGCTCCATCTCTAATGTGAACATTCAGCAGTCCCATTTCTTAACAGCAGAAGGAGAAAAACAAAGGCAGGACTTATAGGGAACACATCGCTTGCCCGAGGCTTCCCAAAATTACATGACAATCTAAAATATTGTTTTTTTCATTAGAGAACAATGCAGCCATCTTTGATTTGCGCTATGATTTATGAACAAGAAGCCTCAGATAGTGTAATGTCCATTTACATTAGTAACTCACCCTTCAGCTTGAAATGTAAAAAGCACCACTAATTTTTCACTTAAAATGTATAATTCCACTTGCTTTTTAAATAAAAAAAAAAGTGGATTCATTCTAAACAAAACTTTAATTTTCATAGAATAAGTATAGTTTTTTTAATATTTATTTATTTTTTAAACTACCATAGTCCAAAGAGCCTTGTAGCAATGTTTAATGGATTTAGAATTTAAAAAAAAAAAGGCGAACTACACGACTTTTTAAGCTACTTCACCCACTGTCGCAAAGGCTTTTTCCTCTACTGTAACAAAAATAGGCGGTTTTGCATTTGGAGCGCTCCTCTAAAGGTATTTGCCAGTATCCTTTTGGGAGGTCAAGCGTAGATATATATTCCGCCATATCAAGGGAGTCAAGCAATTTGTCCACATTTATCTTATGGAGGTCGATACAAAACCATTCCTTTCCATCTGGTTTAGGGACCATGACTATTCGACTACACCACTCACTGCGTGATTCCTCGATCACTCCCAGATTTAGCATTTCTTGTACCTCCTTCTCTACAAGAGCTTTACCGCTTTTAGGCAACCTGTAGGGGCAGAATAGTACTTTCACACATGGTTCAGTCTCTATCATACACAATTTGTCCGCCCTTGGAGATTAGAAAAAACATCCCTGCATTGTTTAACATCTAACAAGTTCCCTCTTTGTTCAGAGGTTAACTGATTTCCCATAGGGATTTGGTTGCCATCAAATGTGTTCCCATGTGGAGGCTGAGGACCCAGATCCATTACTGCTGCCACAAGGTGGATGAACAGAGATCTCTAACCTTCCAGGGTTTCAATAAGTTTACATGGTAAATCTGTTTACCCTTCATGGACCTTGGTTGAGAGATTTCATAATTTACCTCTCTCGAACATCGGATGACTTCAAATGGGCCCTGTCATTTGTCTAGGTTTACTCTCAACAAAAAAAAAGTAAAAACAACATCACTTGGTCCCCAGGTTGGAACACCCTCGGGCGAACATTTTGGTTATGTCTCTTCTGACTATCTTGAGCATATCTCACATGTTTGGTTAAACATCTCTATCAGTCAATCAGTCTGTGTATGGTAGACTGATGTCAGAACTAACTCTAGCAATTTTAAGTCACCCTGCATCAGCTGAGCCATAAAATTTCCCCTTTTTCTGGGGAAGTCTGACCCGTGAGAACAGCTCTAACAACTTGCTGGCTACCTGCTTAGCCCTTGCTGTCCTCCTGGGGAACGCTTCAGGGTATCTTGTGACATACTGTAGTCGACTATCACCAGAATAAACCCATTTTCCTTTACAGAGTGTTCTAGAGCAAGGGTGCACAAAGTGGGGGGCGCAAGATTATTCTGGGGGGGCGCGGATGTCTCCTACCTTATCTTCGGCAACGCGATGTCAAATGACGCAGCGGGGTCATGTGACGTGTGCGTCGCAATAGCAATGCGCGTCAAATGACGCCGCAAGGGTCTCCACCCCACGGGAGAGTATGGGCTATGGTGAAGACCACTTTAACAAACACCTTAGGGACCAATATTTGTCAAGTCACCTCCCCTGTTTGTGCATGCTTGTTCACCCTATACAGAATATTATTAAATAATTCAAAAATGAGAGAACATAATTACACCTTTTACATTCAATACATTGTCATCGACTTTCACCACCATCTCATATGGTCTAGCAAGGACCGGGTCTTCCCTCTACCTCTGCTGGAAATCAGGAAGACACAGCTATGGTAAAGCTCTGTCTCTCCTTCCTTCTGTAGTGATAAAGTGAAAAACAGGCGCAAACAGATAAAAGGGTTGAACACTTAATATGTGAACAATAATAATTACTTGTATAAGTGAAAAACAAAAATAGATATAAATAAATGTGTATACAGTTTCACTCCCTGCTCTGACCCACAGGAAGGGGTAGTCTTCACTCGTCCCCAAAGGTTACAGTAGTAGACACGAAATCCAGGGGGCGCATGGGGGAGAAACAAAACAGATCTAAGTGCAGCAGAATGACAATGGGTTATGTAAAAGGTTTCACAATCTTGGCTCTTTTGAAATGACTACTTACAAGATGTAAGAGTCAAAACAGCAGGGTTGACTTATAGTCAGTGGTGGATATGTGATGTAGTGGTCATCAAGGTGGTTCTGGTACTCAAGAGGATACGACCCAAAAAGAGAGAACAAACTGGCATAGCACAGATCAACCAAGTTTTTAAAGTTTATCTAAGTAAAAAAGTATACACTGACAATGTGAAAGTTAAAAACGAGCATGTAACACTTGATAAGTGTATCGGAGGGTATGAACAGCCTGCTGGCTCACCATCCCGCAACTCCCAGCACTCGTCTGTCTTTGCCTCTGCTCCACTGCGTCACCGCACGGCTCGGCGTCTAATGTCAGATCCAGTTTCTTCGGTCTGGTGGGGACTGGCCTTCAATGACTCCTCTCCTTACAGCTCTGCAACAAGATACTCCCACTCTACGTGTTTCGCTACGTGGATCACGTCGGCTTCGTCAGGAGTGTCTCCTTTCTTCTGACCATTCCCAGTCGTTACTTATAACGTATGTATATTAGTCTTGTTACCTGTAGTCCCAGATTTTTCCAACCAGTCCAGTTTGTCACAGCGTATCTGCCTCCAAGATTTTGGAACACGGTGTCCACGGTGAAACATGTCGGCAGAAGAGGTGAAATGTTCCCCGGGTTTCTCCTGCACAGTGAAACGTTCTTGTCTGCAATATAGCATAGGAACCCACAGGGCAGAAGTATGGAATGATACACCATCGTTGGCCTGGGATCACAGATCTAGAATGGCTAGTGATAACTGGTTCAGGGTCGAGGCAGGCTGAAGACAAGAATGTTTGGTTCTAGTTCCGTGGGAGAGACAGACGGCAGGCTAGGATGGTCGGGTTTAGTTGTGGGATGATATCTGGTTCAGGGTCGAGGCAGGCGGCAGGCAAGGATGGTCAGATGCGGTTCCGGAGTGGACGCAGGCAGAGTACAAGGCAGGGATGGTCAGATAACAGTTCCGAGTTCATAAACAAGATTAATAGCAAGGACAGGGGAAAACACAAAACAAGGAAGCACACCGAGTATAACAATACTTTGCAAGGGCACTGGCTGGGAGCAAATGGCTGCTATTTAAATCCTTGGAGCAGGTTCAGACAATTGAAGTCATAGAGAGGCCGACTTCCTGCCAGCAGCCATCTAAGTTGGAGCAAGAGCATCCTGGTCCGTCAGCTATCGTGGCTGCAGATCAAATCCTCACACACAAGAGCAGGAGGCTCCTCCTGCTCTTGGAGCCAGTTGACTGGGAAATAGCGCCAGTCTCAGCTAAGTAACACTAGGGCAGGGAGCCAAGGAGTGACTCTACTTGTAGCTTGACCCTTTACCTGTAGCAGGATTTGGGCAGTTAGCTACCATTTTGTATCGCCATGTATACATTCTATGCTCCACAGGGAGTGATAAGAAAGCATTTCAGGTGGTAGAAAATCCCAGAATACAAGGGTTTTCCCAGAGACAGAATCCACAAGGGCCTTGACAGATTTATCCCAATCAGGACTGAAAGTAGCCACGACTTAGGGTTTTCTCTGGGAGAGGCTGTGGTGATGGTCCTGCTGAAGGAGCAATCCATCTTTAGGCACTCCATGGGATGGTGTCCATGCTTCCAAGAGGAGGAACATGGAGACGGTCCTATCACAGAGAGTTGGCGTGGATACCCTTGAGCTTAATGGGAGAATGGAGACAAGGACCTGGGTGCAACGTCCTCTGAAGTTCCTCTCTTTTGGCGATGAGCCAACCTCAGGAAGTAGACAAGCATCTCTTTGGGGACCGGCATCAGGACCTCTCCATTGTTGGAACTGTTGTTCTCTTCGTGGGGCTTGGCGGTCCTGAACTGGTGGGTTGTAGTGTTCATGCTGGTTTGGACTCCTCCTTTGGGCATCAGCCGGTGCTGGTTGGACCATTACCATCAGGTCCAGGTCATTCTCCTGGTCCTTGGACCCAAGAAAATGTTCCACGAGCTGACAGCCATAGCTAGGGTTTTGCAGCATGGCACTTTACCCAGGAGCATGCAGGAGGGGTTATCACCTGTAGGAATTGCTCCAGAATTACTTTGTCAGGCAGTATCCACTGAGTGTACTGTACATGTCCATTAACAGGTGCTCTATGACACGGGGTGTCACTTTGGACTTGCATTTCAATTTCCAGAATCGCTGCACTTAGTCCTATGGGGTCAGGCCTAAGCGATCCAGAACGGCTGCTTTTATCAGCTTATAGTCCATAGCCTGGTCTTTAGGAAGGCCCTTATATGCAGCCAGGTCTTCTCCTATGAGGAGTGGGACCAATGTGGTTGCCCAGCAATTCACAAGCCAGTCTTGGATAGTGGCGACCCTTTCAAAGGTTAAAAGGAAAGCCTCTGGGTTGTCTGCCAGCTTCATTTTTTCCAAGAGAACCGGTGGGCAGTTCTTGGTTGCCAGACCAAGGGGACAGGGACAGCAGTTTGGCCAGCCGCTTATCCTGCACTGCCTGCTGTTGGGGTTTGATGCTGGGGTTGCTATTAGAATTCAACTCAACATTTATTTGTATTGTTTACACAGGATTGAAGCAATGGGAAAGAACCCGGGCGCTCCCTCTAGACAGAATATATAAAAAAACAATAATGAAAAAGTACTTTTCAGAACATAACAACCTTATGTGGTATATAAGGTTCCCATCTGCTTCAAAGTCTCTTCCTGTGACTCAAAAACCCCAGTAGGACCTATCCAAGATCCTTATTGGTACAGAAATGCAAGAGAAAAGGGGGAGCACAGGTTTGAGAAATGATGGGAAAAGTAGATTCGATATAATTAGATCAAATATTCCTGAGCTAATAGGAGCAGGTATAGTGGTGTGTAAAATATTATAAACACTTACACGGCCTTGTGTAAATGCTGTCACATCAAGGTCTCTTTACTCTCCTTCTCCTTCCTTCTTTTTTCTTCTTATTATTTCTTCTTTCTCCCGTATCTTCCTTTTGTAGAAGTTCTTCTTCTTTCGTCCAAATGGTCGCCTCTTCAGTCTCCCAACGAGTTTCAATTGTAGTATCGCCCTGTAATGTAGATCATAGAGCAGTGGTAGGGAACATGATGTACTGTACTTCGAAGACTTTATGTGCTCTGGTCACCTGCCTAATGCCGGTGCACTGTTGAATATTGCCCCTCTCCTCTTCCTAATTTCCTAGTGTAAGAAGAGGAGAGGGGCAATATTCAGCAGTGCACCGGCATTAGGCAGGTGACCAGAGCACATAAAGTCTTCGAAGTACAGTACATCATGTTCCCTACCACTGCTCTATGATCTACATTACAGGGCGATACTACAATTGAAACTCGTTGGGAGACTGAAGAGGCGACCATTTGGACGAAAGAAGAAGAACTTCTACAAAAGGAAGATACGGGAGAAAGAAGAAATAATAAGAAGAAAAAAGAAGGAAGGAGAAGGAGAGTAAAGAGACCTTGATGTGACAGCATTCACACAAGGCCGTGTAAGTGTTTATAATATTTTACACACCACTATACCTGCTCCTATTAGCTCAGGAATATTTGATCTAATTATATCGAATCTACTTTTCCCATCATTTCTCAAACCTGTGCTCCCCCTTTTCTCTTGCATTTCTTACACAGGATTGAAGCAGAGAGTCTCCGTAGATGAACCCCATTCCTTTCAGCTGCAGTGACCCCTTGATTCCAGAGATACTTACCTCAGCAGTAGGTGCTGGTAGCCGTTCCCGCTGAGCTAGCTGGGTTTTAAAGTTTAAAGCTCCGTCGTCACACAGGCCAATAGGAAGCTGAACCTGATTTTATATCACAACTTCCTACTGGCCCGCAGGGTGCAGGAGCTTTAAAATGCCACCATAATGTGAACCCTGGTAGCTACCAGCACCCCTTACAGATGTAAGTATCTCCATAAGCAGGGGGTCTCCCTGCTTCAATCCTTTTTTTATTTCTTTTTATTTAAAAAAAGAATCACATGGATTTAAGCAATTGCCATGATATTCCTGACTCAGGAAGTTTGAGAAGAAATATGATGCTTGACCGTAAAATCCCATGTTCCTTTAACTTGCCTAATTAACTGGACTACGAAGGCATGAGAATTTAGTTTCAACTAAGTTATATCTTTCTAAAATAATCTGGCCCGTAAATGCTTTTCACAATGTGGCATAATGAAGAAATCAGACTGAACCAGCCTGGTTTACTGGAACAGCACATTGTGTATTAAATGTGTTCCCACTCACAATATGATTATGTAAGCTCCACATGGTACTACGGATCTGCGGAAGTGATGGCAGAACACACCCACCTGGTTTTTCGAAGTAGAGGCCATATATGAGGCACAGATCAATGCATTGCTGACCTCCTTATTTCAATCATCCAAAGCACTTATTTGAGAAAGACAATTACACCATCAAGCTGCTTACATGTTTTTTTTTAGGCACAGTGGGATTGCCATTTCAAAAGTGCAACTCATGGCACACTACTTGATGTTGTTTTAAAAAAAATATAATAAGAAGTCGTTTGTTAACGTTTGAAACATTGTTTCTGGTATTGCAATTTAAGGACTTTGTAGAGTTTATTTGCACAGTACAAAAAAAAGTTACAATTATCTGTTACTGGAAATAATGGGTTTATTTGTGTACCATGTACAGTATACATTTCTGTACCTATACACACACATATACAGTGGTGAGAAAAAATTGTGAATCCCAGTGATAATTATGGGAATTCCATTGATTTTTCCATGATTACCTTCTTGAATTAAAACCAGTATTTTCTTAAATATTCAATAGGGTTCATATTAACCAATTACATGTCTTTTGAAACAAACTCATGTATGAATAAGACAAACAATAAGTGAGGGTATGTGACAAAGTAAGTCAAACCCTGGTTTTATCAGCTAACTTAAAGGAGATCATTAGAATTGGGTGTTTAAATAATTAGGTAGATCTTCATGTGCGAGTTTGGGAGGTCTCACCCTATAAAAAGATCAGAAACTTTCTAAATGTGGTCTTCACCATACATGTGTGTGAAACACATCATGCCACCATCAAAAGAAATCTCTGTGGACCTCAGAGAAGCAGTTGTTCATGCTCAGTCATGAAAGGGTTACAAAACCATTTCTAAGGATTTCGGTCTCCACCAATCCATGATCAGACAAATAGAGAAAGTTCAAGACCACAGTCACTTTACCCAGGAGCGGCCGTCCTACAAAAATCTTTCCAAGAATAAACCGGCAAATCATCCTGGAAGTCAGAAAGAACCCCAAAGTAGCATCAAAGGATCTGCAGGCAATGCTCACCTTGGCTAATGTGAGTGTTCATGACTCAACAATCACAAAAAAACTGAACAAGAATGGTGTTCATGGAAGGATAGCCAGGAGAAAACCACTGCTCTCTTAAAAGAACATTGCTGCCCATCTGATGTTCGTCAAAGAGCACATAGATAATCCACAAGACTTCTGGAACAATGTTCTCTGGACAGATGAGTCAAAAGTTGAACTTTTTGGCCTCAATGAGAAACTTTATATTTGGCGAAAAACAAAACTGCGTTCGAACAGAAGAACCTCATCCCAACTGTCAAGCAGTGTGGTGGAAGTGTAATGGTTTGGGACTGCTTTGCTGCCTCAGGATCTGAATGGCTTGTCATCATTGACAGAACCATGAATTCTGCATTGTATTAGAAGATTCTAGAGAAGAATGTCATACCATCCGTCCATGAGCTGAAGCTGAAACGAAAGTGGGTCATGCAGCAAGACAATGATCCTAAACATACAAGCAGATCTACAAAAGAATGGCTGCAGAAGAATAATAATAATATAATAATAGCATGTTCTTGTATAGCGCTGCTAGTTATACGCAGCGCTTTACAGAGACATTTTGCAGGCACAGGTCCTTGCCCCGTGGAGCTTACAATCTATGGGTTTTTTTTTGGTGCCTGAGGCACAGGGAGATAAAGTGGCTTGCCCAAGGTCACAAGGAGCCGACACCAGGAATTGAACCAATCAGTGTCTTTACTCACTGAGCCACTCCTTCCATGAAGAAATTCCATGTTTTAGAATGACCTAGACAAAGTCTGGACCTAAATCCCATTGAAATGTTGTGGCAGGATCTGAAACGAGCTGTCTATGCAATGGGCCCTCAAATATCACTGAGTTGAAGCAGTTCTGTAAGGAGGAATGGGTCAAAATTCCTCAAAACCGATGTAAGAGACTGACCAGCAGTTACAGGAAAAGCTTAGTTGAAGTTATTGCTGCTCATGGGGTACATTTTAGGTTTGAAATATGTGAACATCCTAAGTGGTTCCCAAACTTTTTTTCACCACTGTATATATAGAAAGAGAGATAGTTATTAATATATACACACAACCATATACTGTAATATGACTATAGAAAGTGCTGAAAAGAATAAGAACACTATTTAACAAAGATTTACGTGATTTCCTGTGATTTTGTTTAGGATTTTTGTTTTGTAGAGTAACACCTCTTTTGTGTCTCATAATCACTAACAGTCGTTATAGTTAACGCAATGCACTTTACAGAAGAAAACATGACTTAAGTAATAATCCCTGAAGAACAGGGCATTACTGGCCAATAATGCCCTGGCTGGAAGAGTTGAAGGCCCGAGGCGAAGCCGAGGGACTTTAACCCAGCCAGGGCATTATTGGCCAGTAATGCCCTGTTCTGAGGGGATTATTACTATTATAGGCTAAATGTAGGCTTATTTCATAAATAGTAGACACTTTTGTATAGTTACATAGATTTTTTTTAATTCAAATAAAATGGTAAATACATGAAACCACCTCTATATACTCTTACACTGCAGATATCTATATCCACACACTGCCGCCCCCTCTGTGTGTGTACACACACACACACAGCAGCTCACACACAAACTGCTGCTACACACACACACACACACACACACACACAACAGCACACCACACACAACACAGTGCCTCTACACACACACACTGGAGCTCTATACACACAACACAGCACCTCCTCTACACTCACTACACAGCACCTCTATACACACAGGAGCAGCTCTACACACACAGCAGCAGCTCTACACACACAGCAGCTCTACACACAAGCTCTGCTGCTACACCCATAAACACTGATACTGACACACACACACACTGGAGCTCTATACACACACACACACACACACACACACACACACACATCAGCTCTACACTCACACAAACTTCTGCTACACATAAAACAGCACAACACACACTGCAGCCACAATAAAAAATGCAGCCACTTACTAAACTTTGCACTCTCAAGCCCCAGCTCTACACAAAACACAGCACCTCTACACCCTCTCCCCCCTCCCCCCCACACACACACAAAACACTGCACCTCTATACACAACACACTTACTTCTTTGCAGTCTCTCTCTCCCCCAATTCAACTGAATCTGCTCAGAAACTCTCAGTCAGCTCAGGAGGGGGAGGAGTCAAACCGTGGCTGACACTTTTTGACCAATCTCCTGCCATGTCTCAGAGCTTTTACTTAATTCAAACCAATCCCCTGCCCTGTCTCAGCTGTTCTGAAAGCTGATTGGCTGGAAATAAACAGATTGAAAACTGCATTTTGCAAGCTGCTGAAATTCAGGGCATTACTGATTGGATAATGCTCGGAATCTTAACCAATCAGAGAGCAGGGTTTTCAATAATGCCCTGAATTTTACTGCTTTAGCCTATAATTAGTGTTACATATTTGGCCTTTGAATATATGCAGTATAGTGTAACCTGACTATAAGACTTAGGTTAATATCACATTAAGTTACTTGAAGTAGGCGGTCTGCGGAGCTGAACTCCAATCATTTCAGCTACTCTGCTCAGCTTACATAGATCACGTAATGGCCACAGTTCAAAACTACCATGCCCTGCGGGCCAATAGGAAGCCACGAGATCATTACAGTAGGTTTGGCTTCCTATTTTATCCCGCATGACAAGGGAGCTTTAAACATTAAAGCCCAGCTACCTCAACCAGAGCGACTATCGGAACCTACTGTGCAGCTAAGTATCTCTGGAAGCAGGGAGTCCCCAGAGCTGAAATTAACGTGGTTCAGGTCTGGACACCACCTGCTTCAATCCTGGGTAAGAAAAAAAAGGCAATTGGAGTGCTCATTTAAAACAGTAATACTACATTCCCCCTTTTTTTTTTATTATTTGTATATGTAAAGCATGTGGCAATGTATAATTCGACATTCTTACCTAAACTGGTAATCGTTTGGTGCTTCTGTAATAAATCTGTAAATATCCTGATTGTGTGCCTAACTAAATGGCTGCCTTTCCGTTTCAATAAATCCATCAGTTATTGTAACTCAACAGCTACAATGTATCCTGATATTACTAAAGGTAACATTATCTATTGTTACAGATTACAGCTCAAACTGCTGGGAACATTACCAACAAATGATCACAAACAGGAAAGTGTTGCAAAGATCTTGCGCTGCTTGGGAGGTGGGCTAAAACCTGCTCTAGAAATCAAAGGATGCTTCAAAACTCATTAAAAATGGCATTAAAGCTGCAGTTCAAGCTGTCGATTAAAAAAAAAATGTTTTCATTCAATATGTGCATCAATACAATCTACACACTGACAAGTGATTAGTTAAATTGCTGATCGATCCATTCTCCTGTAATCGATCACTGAAGATTCACTCAGGGTTCACTAAATGCATCTTGGGTAATCTTCTGCTGCACTGACAGCCAAAGTTCTGCGAGGAAGATCAGGTGACCAGGCAGGCACTAGATGCAATTGGTTCACTGCTAGGCAGCGCAGGGCTCAAACAGGTGATGCTGTTTCAGAAGGGGTTGTGACTTTGTATATGGTTGCTATAGGAACAAAAATGCCTGTTACATTAGAAAATATTAAAAATGTCTTTACAATTTTTTATTTTTTATTTTTTTTAATGCTACAAGTATTTTCTCATAGTACAGAACTGATGTATTAAAAAAAAAATACACATGTAGGATATTGCTTGAACTGCAGCTTTAAGAGTTGATTAATATATTTTTTTTTTAATGCATTAAGTATTATCTAATACTACAGAACTGATTATTTTTTGTTTAAACATAAGATTTCTTGTTTTGTTTCTTTAAAGTTCTTTTTGTTGCAAACAGCAAGGATGTAGAGGAGCACAGCAGCGTTTCCCAGCAGCATACCAGCTAGTAGATCGCCAAAAAATGAGGGTAACTCCAAACAGGGATAAGTATTAAAAAAGGGATTTAATGGTCAGTTGCTGTTTGTGTTTACCCTGAGAGGACAGCACGCTGGAATTGATCCACTAACCAAGGACACCACCAAGGAAGGTAAAGGGCTATAGCCCATTATACTATTACCATCCAGTGCTGGACTGACTGAGTTATTTCCCCAGGGTTGAGTACACTACTATTAGGGGACCTATTTTGGGGTACCCGCGTGGGGACCACCAGGCCTCTAGTTTCTCACCCTGGGATGTAATGAATCATACTCTATGTCCTTGAATTTGGATCTATCATGGAAAATGGAACTATTATAATATTAATGAGCTATTCATGGTGATGCACCAATACACTGCCTACCTATCTACTTCTTTTTGTTGCAGTTTACTCAACCTAAGCCACGAAGTTAGTGACATTGCTGTAAGATGCTTTGATCAGCAGTGCAGATAAGTAGTGTCTGATCTTCCCCTTGGCTGCCTTCCAAACAGGCCCATGAGGATTTTCCTTTAATTAAAATAGAATTGCCCTGTTTGTTAAAACTCATCAACAACAAATGAAGACACGCTGGAGTAAGAAGTCCTCCTTCATTTCCTGCTACACTGTTACTTCTTTATATAGATCCACTTGTTAAATCCAAATTATATAACGACCTCAAACCTACTGTAAAATGTAGTTAAAAAAAACAAAGATAATGTGAATGATCACAATTGACACATTTGCCACTTCAGTATTATATACCATTTTAATTATAGTGGTGTAATTATATTTTTCTGCTGAAGCCTGAGCATGCATAGGGGTTTATGCACTAAAGTGCAATATTCATTAATGGTCATTAAAGTCAATAGCTGTCTACAATCTTTATACACTTTGGAGCAAAAGCAAACATAGGATTATTTACAAAACTTTCCTGGCTACAAAACTAGGGGAAAAATCAGTAACATAGAATTTCATCAAATTCATCATACTGTAGGAAAAGCTCCATTTGTTTGCAATGGGGCCTCTTCTGTGATAATTAATGCTCTATTTTTTAGTAAATAGAGCCCCTGGTGTCACAGGGGGTTCACAAAATATGTTCATAGTTTGGATTTAAATTAGAGAGAAAGAAAAAAAAAAACAACTTTAGCAACTTTTTTGTGTCCTGTTTCATCATTGGTCTAAACCAGGCCCGTCACACTTAGAATAGTTTGGGGACCAACTCATAAGACCATCTGTAAGATTCGGGCCGCACCAGAAAAAAATTAAATATATACAGTAGTCCCTATAACCTATGCGTATACTTTTTTCTTGAGCTTTTTATCTGAAAAATATGTCACTGGTATCTCTCTCCCCCATCCCCCCCCCTCTCTCTCTCCCCCACCCCCCCCTCTCTTTCTCCCCCATCCCCCCTCTCTCTCCCCCATCCCCCCCCTCTCTCTCTCTCTCTCCCCATCCCCCTCTCTCCCACTTCCCATCTAGAGAAGAGGAAAGAGAATCCCGGTAAGTGTCCCTGAGAGAGGGTGGGGGGGGGGGGGAGGGGAGGGAGACTGTCACTATAATCTAGGCATACACTTTCTCTCTCCCCCCATTTCCTCTCTGCCTCGCCCCATTTCCTCTCTCTTAACCCTCACTCTCTCTCCCCATTCCATCTCCTCATCTAGAGAAGTCTGTAGAGAAAACAGAATGAGAGCACATATGGTCTTGCTCTGCCCCTCTCTGTCTCTCCTCTCTATCCATCATTCTTCCCCCTCCTCTCCCTCTCCCCCACCATACACGCACAAGCACACAATATCCCTCTCCCCAACAATACCCTCCTTCCCCACAATACACACACAGGGCTGGCCTTAGCCTTTGCTGAGCCAGAGGGGGCACACGGGGATCGGGCCCCGTGTAGAAATAGTAAAGGGTACTTACTGTACCCTGCCAGCCCGGGCAATTCTTGAAGTGCGGCCCTCCTCCTGCAGCGCAGTGGCATAATGACGTTACGGATGTCATGGCAATATGCATGTATTTTTTATTATATAATTTGTGTGTGCACACCCAACACAGAGTTTATTATAGGTTGTCACTTAGCATGAACTCCAATTGGTGGAAGATAATTATGCAATCAGCTATAAATTCCATCCTAACCCATCCCTGAGACATCCCCTGATGAAGTTGGCATCCTAGCTGACGAAACGCGTAGGCTGCGTCCTCACGTTGGAACAGCTGTTGAGGATCTCCCTGAGGGCTAAGCAGCAGATTGCAGAGAGGCCATTTGCACAAAGTTTGCTCTTTCTTACAAAGGAAGTGTGTGATTGATTACCATATATGAATTGTTCAAGTGGATCCAGGCTGCTTTTCCATCCGCCATCAGATCAGATCGCGGCCAGAATTAAATCTCCCCTAATAAAGCAAGCATTTGAGGGGGGAGGGGGGGTACATAGCTACTGCATACTAGGGCACTCGAAGAAAAAATATTTAATAAGGTCCTCGGCCCAGATCCGCAAATTCCGTTAATGTGACGGTAACCTAATTTAACATCATGTTATGCTTTACTGCAGGGCAGCGCAATCTTTTTTCCCTGCGCCCCCTGCCAGCTGTTCCCCTCTCTCCGCGCCACCCCCCCCCCCCTCCTCTTTCCTCAACTCCGGCATCACATGACCTTGATGCGTCATTTGATGCTGCATTACCATGACGACGCACCTCCAGAAGCCGTCTGAGCCACGGTAAGTGCAGTTTAGAGAGGCCTTCGCCGCTTCCCCAGCACCTCATTTAAATGCCTTCGGGAAGCACGTTGAGGCCTCTGTAAACCCCGCGCCCCCCGCAGACAATCCCCCAGTTTGCGCACCGCTGCATTACTGCATATCTACAAAAGATGATAACGTAACGCTAGTCATGTTTTCTTCCGTAAAGAGCACGGTATTAACTATAATTGTCATTAGAGTTAATTACATGCAAATGAGGGGCTACAATAACAGCGCATATCCACAACAGTGCATTAAGGTTAATGCAGGGACTTACCGGTACATTAGTTAGGTCAGTCCTAAGCTTGTTATCACTCACATCCAGACACTGAAATACATCTTCTACCACAGGTGGGCAAGTTACCTAACATAGCGTTATTTCCAGCATTCCTCTCTTTTTTTTTAACTTGAACTAAAGACCTATTTTGGGGTTCAGAGTAATGCTAAGACATCCTTAACATCATGTTATTGGAAGATAATGCAGTATTATGCTACAATCATGCAACATTAAGACTATGCTAATGAGATATACAATGGCCGTTGTTTTTGCATATAATTAGCTTTGTGGATACATGTCCACCTCAAGGAAAATAACTTGTGTTCCTGATTTAGGTACATGACGTTATGATCCCTGAAATTGAAGCTTTGTGGATCTGGACCTTAGTCGCTAAAGACGTAACTAGTTGTCTATCAAAGTTTCCTGGCTGTAAAACTGATGTAAAAAGAGATATATCAAAGAAAAAATGACCACAGTATTTGATTGAATCCCCTATGATAATTCAGGTGCTGTTTTCTAGTTTTATACCACGTCTACCACTGGCCAACTTTGATAATTAGGCCCTTAACCTTTTGGGTGCACAAGGACATAGTTACTACATCATGGGCTCTGGAACTCCTGGGGTCTCATAACGCAGTAGCTACAACATAATCTTACTGCTGGTTTTTGTAGTGGAGATCACGTTGTGCATTCTGGTGTAACTCAGAGCATGATCTTACAGGAAGAGGAATGGAAGTGTAGGACAACTCTTCTGTTCCGTCGTCAGTGGTTGAGTGATGACATGATCACTTTGGAGATGCGGTCACGTTATTGCAAGGGCTGGAGACACCTAAGGCACTCTGGTTCCGCGGTACCTAAGGCACTCAAAAGTTTAAATCTATACCTCAGTTTTGAATTTAAAAAATCCAATTTGCTTCCCCCGGACAGTGACATGGAACATGCCATGTATGAGGATCCGCGAAACTCACCACCCTCAGTGTGCCTCCTGCCTGCCCCGCTCTGCGATCGGGTGCTCCGCTGCTCCCTCTCCCTGCAGTGCATTATAAGGGCCACCCTCTTCCAG
Source organism: Ascaphus truei (assembly GCF_040206685.1). Lineage (NCBI taxonomy): Eukaryota > Metazoa > Chordata > Amphibia > Anura > Ascaphidae > Ascaphus > Ascaphus truei. The sequence continues at coordinate 34,055,410 of NC_134492.1, forward strand.
CTGCCGGACTACGGGCACGTGCATCACACGCAGACATAAATACGGAGTCTCCTCATCCCGCCTCTAGGTTGCGCCCACGCGGGGCATCATCGGCGCACCACGCACGCACGTGATGACGTGGAGCAGGAACTTGCTGAGCGCGCATCAACCTGCAGCTGCTATACAGCTCTCACCTATCTCCTGCATCACTGAAACCAACCACAACCCGCACTGACGGCGCGCTTCCGCTCTGCTCCACACTCATTGGCTCTTCTCCCTGTTATATGCTCAACCGCCCAATGGCTCATCGGCTGAGCATAAACCTTTGTCATTCAAAGTGTTCACCGCTCTCCTTGTCCCTGCTGCCTTGCCTAGTGCTCTTGTTCCTAGATCTCTGTTCCTGACCAGGCTATCCCTTGGACTCCGCTCTTCGGTACTCCTGACCCCGGCTACCATCGACGATCCGCACCTCTCCAACCCTGACCTCAGCATACGTACCACGACTATTCTCATCTCTCCAATCCTGACCTCTGCTAATAGTACCTGCAATGATCTGTACCTCTCCAACCCAGACCCTGGCAAGTATCTTGACTATCCTTACCTCTCTAACCCCGACCCGGCTAACTCGACCAATCTACACTCCAGACGTGCCCACGTGGCTGTGGGTTGGTGTTTATCTAATCCCCACCTCGGCCTCGCGGTCCCGCCTTTTTTGTGGTGAGCACTCCGTGACACCATGCAAAACTGCCAACAGATTTTTTGGGGCAAATTTTAAAAATCGCACCCCCCACCCAAAAAAAATGTTTATGACAATCATATTTGGTGTACTTTGCCCCGTCATGTCTCTTCTTCTTCCTCCTCCCCCGCACGTCTTTTTCTTTTTTCCCCTAGTGTCTTCTTCAATGTCTTTTTCTTCTTTCCTTCCCCTAATGTGTTTTAGATTTCTGCTCCCCCCTTATCTATTTCTTGCCTCTGATGTCTATCTTTTCTACCTCCCCCCACACTCTCTTATTATCCCCTTCAGTAATTCTCTTTAACCTTAATGTTTCTCTTCTTCCCAACATGTCTCTCTCTTTCCTCTTCTCAAGTATGTATTTCTCTCCCCCCAGCATGTCTTTCTACCCCCCCCCCCAGAATGTTTTGCTCTCTCCCCCAGGATCTTTCTCTCCCCACTCCCTACACGATGTCTTTCTCTCTCCCCCCAGCATGTCTCTCTTCCCCCCCCCCCAGCATCTTTCTCCCCAAACATGTCTTCCCCCCCAACATGCTTTTTTCTCCACCCCCAGCATGTCTTTCTCTCTAACCCCAGCATATCTTTCTCTCTTACCCCAACATGTCTTTTCTCTCCTCCCCTAACATTCTCTCTGTGTTCTCACCTCATGTATTTCTCTTATTTCATGTCTCTTTTTTTCCTCCCCTATCTCTTTTCTCACACATACTTACATTCTACTTTTAACACCCCCATGTCTTAGTCTCTTTCCTTTTCTCATTTGTGCCATTCTCTTTCTTTAATCCCCTATGTTTCTCTATCTCTTCCCCCATGTCATTTTCTTATTTTAAGGGTGTGAGGTGCCTGGGTAGATGGTTAGTGTAACAAAGCAATGTGAAAATGGACATGTAGATTGATTCCTTACCCATGTGTGGAGAGGAAGATGTCTGCTTATAAGAATACCAAATTGCAAAGGTATACTGTATTTATATTTCATAATGAGACATAAATCCCTTTCCCCAGAAAGTAAAATGCAAACTCTGTTCTGTCATTTATGTGCTAGTTCAAAGGAACATACTAGAATGTTCAGAAGTAATTCTGTAGCTAATTGGAAAGCACACACTGAGCGATACTTGTAACACTGAAGATTAAGATCCATGGGCAAGTTGCCATTCTGTCATCTTTCCTTACAAAAGACTGATACAGTGTAGTGCCCTAGTACTCCAGATGCTTATCACTGGAAGTATGTTACCATACCTTCATACCATTTGCCTCAGTACCACATAATCTACTAACAGCAATCCTATAAAGCCAGGTCAAACTATGCAAACCAACAAGAAGGCGAAAGAACATAGCTGTATTTGTGATGTTCTGAGACACCACACAGCTCTTTTTTGTGTGGGTGTAATTCCAGACTCAGAGCTGAAAGGGAATGAGGAAAATATAGGAGTAGGAGGAAATAAATGACAGATAGAGCTCCTACCTTGGACAGCTCCTCTAACTTCACTTTTTTTTCCTTCACGAAGTGCTAAACAATTTTAAATAAAAACTTGGCAATTCCAGATCTTAAAATAACTCTGGATGGTGCAGAGGAATATGGTTCTCTATAAAACTATCATGCATCGGTTAACTAGGTCTCAACTTTCTTTCCATCAACTAATTGATTCTGCCCTATCTGTGGCTAGGTTGTATGTAGATCAGGTATCCTGGGTTTGCTCTTCTTAATTTAGCAGTGTCTGGCTGCATGCCATCTATTATAATATGCAACTATGTTCTTGCTTCACAATGCATCGTCTTTTGTTCTTTTTCACAAAAGCACTGACAACAGTGTATATTCAATACAATATCTTAACTCGCAATGCCCCCTAAGATTCACAAGTTCCTTTGAATGAAGGTCGCTACGTGTCAACCATAACGGACAAGAAACGTTTTCAACAAATACCAGGTCAAGAAAATTAAAAGCATTCAAATCTTTAACATTTTGAACCAACGCAGTATTTTCATTTTATAGCTCTCTATATCTATACTGTATGTTACAAATGTTATATTGCTTTGCTTGTGTACTTAGACATCCCATCAACTTATGTTAATTTAACATATGACCAGGCTATACAGTAATTGATATATGATCTAATTTCATTTGTTGTTGTAATCATTATTTGAAAATATCCCTTTACAGTTCTCCATCGTTATGTATCATACTTGGAACTAAAACCAAACCCCACAGTTTGTGTAATGGCTTCTAATCTCACATCTGACAAAAAAAACAAAATGCGTGAAAAGAAGACTAACCGCTTTTTAACTGGTAAAACCTGATACACAACAGTGATACCCTTCTTGTTCCTCCCATAATATCCTAAAGTCATTTCATGTTTGATGTGTCCATCTCTGAAAATCAAATGACAGTGAGAAGACTTCACTAGTGATGGTTTAATTATATTTAATGTTTACATAATAAAAAGCAAGACGTTCAATCCCTTGAAAATATTGAACAGTATATGATTCTGGTTTAAATGAAGATTAAAGCTGCAGTTCAGTCTTTTTTTTTTTTAATTTATTTTTTTTACTTCAATAGTTTCATGTGTGCAATCTCTAATTACCTAAAGAACTGTATAGCTGCAGGTCAATTCGTTCTCCATGTATTGATTGGCGGAATTTGGTAACATAATTAGTGAAGGGATCTGTTTTTCTTCTGCTTCTGTCTCTCAGTGGAAGCTCATGAATATTCATGAGCACTCCTGCACTGACATGTGCTAGAGGGAGGGCAGGGCTGACAAAGGGGTGTGCCAGGGCTTGTGACAGGACATGAAGGGGCAGTGCCTTAGCAAATGGTTGTTAAAATAGAATACAAGAAAATTGGTCTTTCAAAGTTGTTTTTTTAAAAACAAAAAATGCTAAAAGTATTTTTTCTTACTACAGAACTGATTTATTAAAAAAAAACACACATGCAGGATATTGACTGAACTGCAGCTTTAAGTCCTGATGAAAGGGTCCATGTGAGACCAAAACGTTGACTTATGACACAATAAAACACAAAGTATTGAATCAAGACTGGAGTGCCACAGTATTTATTTTGATATGAATATGGTACAGCAGCAGCACCGGCGACTGGACACACTGCAAGTAATGCTACAAGCATCTTTGATTCTTTGCAATGGTATTGTGTGCACTTCTCCCACTTGGCTCTACACACTGAGGTAGAGGAACCTTGACATTCTCTGTTACATCTTCATACAAGGCCCTGTTGTAGACGCAACCTCAATATTTTTCTAATGTGCTAGTTCAGGTCTCAACAAATGTCTTGGACCTGATAAGTATCTGGGCCCAGATGATGCGTAAAGACCATTACCACTCTTTAATTTCTGCATTCTGACAATCGTACAGGAAGGCAGAAGGTAATTATCCTTCCAGTTTGAATGCTTGCTGTTCTATTCTGTATGCTTTTCCTTGTGTTTTTCCATTCTAGTATGCAACACTTCCTTTTTATATTACTTTACTGGTATGTTGTTAGACTAATTTTCAACTTGCAGTCACAATATTCAAGAGACACACCTGGAATACATATAGCACAGTAGCCAATCTAAAAAACAAAACAAAAAAAAAACACATTGTTTTGAGCCACCGATCTAATTAACTGAGCTGTAAATTGTCATTTTTTTAACTAATGTAAACTTACATGCATTTGAAACATTATAGAAACGCTTCCTTTAATCTGATTTCATCAAATGTTTACTTCTTTTAAGGTGCTGGTGATCAATGTGCCATAAAAATTTACAAAAGCACATGAACTGTTGCTATTTGCCGTACTAAAACTTCGCAGCTGCAGTACAGTATTAACTGTTCTGCTGGCTAATTAAGGGTAGTAGTAATTTGTTCAGAGATTCTGGTAGAAAAAAAAAAGTAAGTCACACAATTTGCTAAATTAATGTAAAAATAAAAGGTAATTTAAATAAGGTGCAGTGTTACAGTGAAGTGAAGTACACATTTACAGAACAACTTAATTACATTGTTTGCAGAGGGATGCAACATTTACAGTACGTTATGATTTCCCCAGAGGCCAAGAGTCTTGTGCATCTGACCTGGTAGACTATTTGTCTTTAGCATTTTTTATTTTATTAAAGGCTAAAGGAGCAGAAATAAGGATATAGGGGACATTCAAATATGATGTCAAACTTGTTTAAAACAGTAAAAAAATAATTAAAAGAACAAAAAATGTCACCATGTTTGTGACCTATAACAGGGGTGCACAACCTGGGGGAGGGGTGCAAACATTTCTGGGGAGGTGGGGGGGTGCGGCGCTTACAGAGTCCCTGTGCTCTTCCCCACAACATTTAAATAAAATGCCGCGGGCGCGCAAGGCCTCTGTAACTGCCTCTTATCTGCTCTCCGGTGGCTTCTGGCAATGCGTCATGACAATGCGGAGTCAAATGACGCCATGGGGTCAAACCAAAAAGTTTTTTGCACCCCTGACCTACAACATCCAGTCATCCTAAAACAAAACCATAAATGATGATTGTGTTGTAGGCTGGATGGTTTTCTGTATAGAAACATTGATGCATGTTATATTCAGAATGTCACTAACATGTACTGTAGTTGTATTAAAGTCAAGTAAATACCCACTTGACTTAAAAATGCAACTTTACAGGAGGAATTTGAAAGAAGTAATTCAGGCGCTTTTTTTTTTTGCCATTTTTTTTTACACAGGATTGTAGCCGGGGGTCTCTGGAGCTGAACTCTGTTCATTTCAGCTGCGGGGGCCCCGCTGCATCTAGAGATATTTACCTTCCTAGGGGGTGCCGGTATCTCTCTGCTTTTTAAAGCTCCGCGTCCTGTGGGCTGCACCGGATTACGTCACTGCTTCCTATTGGCCCGCAGGATGCGGGAGCTATGAAAAGCGGCCCGTACGTGATCCTTGCAGCCGAGCCGGAGCGCCTGCTGGCACCCCTAATGTTGGTAAGTACCTACGGGAAGCAGTGGGTCCCCCGAGCTGAAATGAATGGGGTTCAACTCCAGAGATCCTCTGCTTCAATCCTGTGTAAAAAAAAATTAAATAAATGTTTAAAAAAAATTATGCGCTTGGATTGCATCTTTATGAGATATTACTCACAACTGAACACATCAGATGCATTTTCTCCCCTCTAACACACACTGCATTATTCAGTGCACTTATGTGTACTTGTAGTGCCCCTATAGGTCAATCTACACCACTAACATTGAGGACAGGGACTCCTTCACAGTATTTGCTTTTATTTAATGCACTATATTCTATGCATGTCATACCATATTTATTAAGTGGTGTTACTCCATAAGACACATTCTGGTGCCAGAAGACATGCTGTAGCGTAGCCCATTCAAGTAACGGGTCTTCCATCGTCGTAGGGTGCCTTATGGCATAGCACTGCTAAGTAAATATGGCCCGACATGCACACCAGAATGTAGCTATACCATGCAAATAGAAACACAATTGTAATATAGATCTTTTACTGAAAACCAATGAATGCCACTGCCATCTGTACACTATTTCTACTATTCCTAGGTGTAATAATATAAAACAAACGAGGAACATGCAAGCTCCATAGGGTAATCCACATAAAAAGAGATTTAATGTGAGACAATCTAAAATCAAAGAACTCACAAACGCCGAAGTAAAAGGCAAACTCAAGGGTCATCAGCTGGAACCATCAGGCGGAGATCAAAGCCGGGAACACAGACTTCCGATGGTGATGATGACGTGTGTCCATTTCAATGCTGAGACAGGGGAGCGCAACTCTGATAGTCGTCCTTCAAGTCCTTTGGGTTCAAATTCATTACATTAAGTCTTAAATATTTATTGATATCAATTAATTATTGATTGCCTCTGAAATGCACCTGTTATTTCATCGTTTGTGAGTTGTTTGATTTTAGATTGCCTCTGATTAAATCTTTTTTTAATCTGGATTACGCTATGGAGCTTGCACTCTACGCTTTTGCTTTATAAATGTGGGTGTAAGCGTTTTTTTCCTGTGGAGTCTGCAGTTGAATGATCTTTTTTATTTTATGATATTTGTGCACCTTTATATCAGACATTTTTTCACACTCTTTAGAGTGTGTTTTTCTGTTCTTTTTTCTCTATTATTGATTCTCATAGTTTGTTTTGTTTTTGTTGTTCTGTAGTTTGTAGTTTTGTCTTGCTTTGTGGTCATTTGGTTTATGCACACCTTCATCCACTGGTCATGATCCCTCATTTTATGCATTTATTTATAGATTTAATATTTGTACCATCTTTCTCGCTTGAGTGTTCATCTTTGAGAATAACACTATTGGGTTATATACCTCACTTACCCTTCACTAACCCCATTATCACTTTTGTATACAGGTGCTGTAATTTTTTCCTTTCTCTTTATATGTAATAATATGTTTACATTTGAATCACTCCTTTCTTTTTTTAAATATCCAAAACTTTAATGCTAAATTCTAACATTGTTAGATTTATTGCTGAAGGGTCCTTACTAGGTAATGAGATATTTGTTTTCTTGCTGAATATTTTCCAAGTCTGTTTTCCATTAAGTTTTGAAGTGAAACTTCTTTGCCTTCAACAACGGAGTTTTGATGGTGAAAATGTCATTCGTTAACAAAAACACGTGACGGAAGCGACGTCATGATGCAGAAATGGCCGCTTCGGTGCACCAACAACACTTGGCAGACTGGGAGACGGAGACACCACACACATACACATACACATACACAAACGCACGGAGAGAGATACACAGACACACAGAGAGAGAGAGAGAGACACACACACAGAGACACAGAGAGAGAGACACACACACACACACAGAGAGACACAGAGAGAGAGAGACAAACACACACACACACACACACACACACACACACACACTGGGAGAGACACAGACACACACACACAACACAGAGAGAGAGAGAGAGAGAGAGAGACAAACACATACACAGAGACACACACACAGAGACACACACAGACACACAAACGAAGAATTCACAGTTAGTATAAATATAGAAGTGCAAATAGCTAAAACGGGGGGGGCCGAACACGCGCGTTCTAAGTCAAACTTATTTGTGTTTTGTCACTGAAATTGTGTTTTGATTTTTAATTAAAAACATCACCATCACAAATACAATTTCTGTGACAAAACAGTGAGAAAAGACAAAGAAGTTTCACTTCAAATGCGCGTGCTTGACCCTTTTTTTTATACATTTATATATTTGTTTTTCTGTGTGTATCTTTGTAGATGCTAAAAATTAAATGGACACCAATTTTTGGGGTACCATAAAAGTACCTTTGTATGGAAAAGCAACACGTTATGGTAATATTTGGTACTGAATTCTACCCATCACAGGGCACTGAAACAGGACAATGTGTGGACCAAGATTTGGTATATAGTGAATCCATATAACTCATGAATTCCAAGAACATACAGTAACAGCAATGTAGTCTGTCTACAGGTTACCATAGGCAAATGCATACCAAGCCACTCATGCTCTTTGCATTCACTTGATATTTCTCTGTGCTTTTTACTATATATGGTTTCTTTAACTATTGAACAATACTTAAACATCACTTTGCTTTCTGAACAACCATAACATACTTGGTTGGCCTGCTGTTATTACATCTTCTCAGAACATGATTGTCTCCTTGATGATTTATTATCAAAGCAAACTATGTTAACATAATAGTCAACAGAAAGACCCTGTGTGCATATACAGACAGAGCTCATCTGCTTCATGGAACAGATGTGCGTGACAACATGCTGACTGCAACAAGTGCAGCACTTCTGCACTGACTGGCTTATGATGAGTCATACTTCATTAACTAATGAGCCGGGCTCACCCAACATGAGCTTGCTGCACTGTGCTTCTCAAAACAAGGGAAATGCATGCTCATTATTTTCTGCCTCGGGTTCTGAAATACACAAGATGAAGCTCCCAATTATTACTCAATAAATAGCTCAAATTGACAACAGTTCTTGGCATGCATAGATTAAAAACCCACTTTGTAGCATTATTAATCAAGTATGATTACTTAAATATGCTGTGACAATGTATCCAACAGGTCTAAAAATGCATTTACCTTTACTGTTTCTTTTACATACTTTAACAGAGTAGACTACAGTGAGACTATTTTAAAGCACCCCAAACCCCCTTAAAGCAGCAATACGGTTTTTTTTTAATTTATTTACTTATTTATGTATTCTGTATTACAGGATTGAAGCAGGGGGTCTTCAGAGATTAACTGTGTTAATTTCAGCTCCGGGGACCCCCTGCTTCCAGAAATACTTATCTCTGTAGGGGTGCCGGTATCTCTACAGTCAGAGAAGCTGTGTGCCTAACATAATGGGGGTGTTTAAATGTCCCGCATCATGCCAATAGGAGGCTGTGACATCATCTGGTGTGACTTCCTATTGGCCTGCGTGATCGGGACATTTAAACTGAAGAGATACAAGCACCCCCTACGAAGGTAAGTGTCTCTGGTAGCAGGGGGTCATCAGAGCTGAAATTAACACTGTTATGCTCCGGAGACCCCTGCTTCAATTCTGTAATAAAAAAAGAAAATTAAACACATATTGCTGCTTTAAAGTCTCTAACTACATGGGCTAGAACAAGATGGCCACCAACCAAAATACTATTTCTAGAAGCCTAGGCCTGGAATGCACCGACTATCAATAGCCCTACAGAGAAATGAGATCAAAGCTAGCAGTGGTCTGACAGGTGTGACAATTTTTTTTAAAGAATCCACAACTCTTTAAAATAACATTTTAAAGTACATGCTGTTTCTTTTAGAAGACTAGCATTAAAATATGCATTAAAAAGGAATTTACCTATAATATGCATTTAGCCTATTCTAATGCTGCCCATTAAAAGTAACATCTACGAGATTAAATATTAATCAAGACTGCAAAGTGAAGATTAACCTTTTTTTTTTTTTTTTTTTTTTTAATTATCAATGGTAAAATTATTCCAAACAGGTCTCCAGGCCTTTGGCAACCAATAGTGGGCACCTATTTTGCATGGCAGGCTGTGAGAAGAAACCTGCAGTGGCAATAATGGGATTGTTAATGATAAACAATGATAAACAATGGATGAAACAAAGGCAAACGAAGGATAAATTGACTTGTCCAATGTCACACTGCCTGCCAAATGCATTTTAAGCCTCAAATGTAACCCTTCCAATTGAGTGTACTGGCATGATATATGGGGCTGTATTGTCATATACTGTGCAAGAAGTGCTTGAAATGCTAAGGAAAATCTGTAATGTACTGTATTGTAATGCTATTGCAGTTAATGTCACATCTGTATCATTTTCAACAACAACTAATTCCCCATCTTTTCATATAAGCATTTCAAAAAGTACGTATGGATTAACTGCACATACAGTACACGTTTGCTTGTGTTCTATAATACAATAACCCTGTGTTACCATCATCATTGTTTATTATTAGGCCCTGAGCTACTGTACAGTCATTTCAATTGAGATGAATTCTTCCCCAGACATCAAAGCATATATCTAATATGGGCCATAGTTATGTTAAAATGTACATTGGGTAAGGGTAAAAAATGTACTATTTACCGTGGGAAACATAGTAATTATTGATTCACATACAGTACCTGTATGAATCCTAAAGGCTTGTTAGATACAATGAGGATTTCTCATTACAAAAGATAGGAAACTGGGCAGACAAAGTGGGTCAAGTAGTTCTTATCTGCTGTCAAATTCTATGATGAAATGTTATGTTTCATAATAATGGGATCAATTAGAATCAACAATATGAGATCGTCATTGTTCATTATGAATTTCTCTTACGTGAATACTGGCCTCCACTTAAGCTCCGTGGACTCCCTGCTTCCGGGGATACTTACCTCTGTAAAGGGTATGGTAGCTGCTCCACTCGGCTAGCAGGGATCACGTAATGGCTGCTTTTCAAAGCTTCTGCAGGCCAATAGGAAGCCATGATGTCATACGGTGTGGCTTCCTATTGGCCCGCGTGACGCGGGAGCTTTAAAAAGCAGAGATACTGGCACCCCCTTCGGAGAGGAGTATATCTGGAATCAGGGGGTCCCCGGAGCTGAAAATAATGGGGTTCAGCGCCGGAGACCGCCTGCTTCAATTCTATTTTTTTTTTAAAATAAAGAAAAATAAAGAAATTGCCCGCTTGGATTGCTCTTTTAAGTGTGTTAGCATAACTTCCATCCAGCTTTTTCAGGCGAAGAGGAAGAGTTCTCTTCTAGGCAACACATGGGAGAGACCTGTGAGCACACCTGGGAAATATGCTAATTTAAATATAATTTGCATACATATATTGGATGTTTTTCAGGTGTTTCAGGAATGTTCACAGATAACCCCTCCCCCCCCCCCCCTCCGCCCATCCAGGGGTTTCAGCAAAGTGAAAGCTTTCTCCCCTGTTACAACATCTCTTCCATGTTTATTGATTGTTTCACAACTTGTGCGTACCAGCTTTTGAACCATATTTTCTATTTTCACAATAATGCAGATTTCCTAGGTTACAACATTTCTATGTAAAGCTTAGTTGGTGATCAAGAGCTTTAATTAAAAGCTGCACTGACTCTTCCCCCTCTTATCTATCTTGTGAGGATCCGTGAGACTCACCACCCTCGGCGCACCTCCCGCCTGCCTCTCTCTGCGATCGGGTGCTCCGCTACTCCCTCTCCCTGCAGTGCATTATCAGTGCCACCCTCCTCCAGCCGCCGGACTATGGGTGCGCGCGTCATGCGCAGACTTAAATACAGAGTCTCCTGGTCCTGCCTCTACAAGTGCCTGCTCCGTGTCATCAACCCGCTGCTGCTATACGACTCTCACCTGTCTCCTGCGTGACTGCAACCAACCACATCCCGCACTGACGGTGTCTTCTGCTCTGCTCCACACTCATTGGCTCTTCTCCCTGCTATAGGCTCAGCTGGCCCACTGGCTCATCGGCTGAGCATAAATCTTTGTCATTCAAAGTGTTCACCGCTCTCCTTGTCTCTGCTGCCTTGCCTAGTGATCTTGTTCCTAGATCTCTGTTCCTGATCCGGCTATCCCTTGGACTCCGCTCTTCGGTACTCCTGACCCCGGCTACCATCAACAATCCGCATCTCCAACCCTGATCTCGGCATACGTACCACGACTACTCTCCTTTCTCCAATCCTGACCTCGGCTAATAGTATCTGCAATGATCCATACCTCTCCAAATCAGACCCCGGCAAGTATCTCAACTATCCGTACCTCTCTAACCCCAACTCGGCTACCTCGACCAATCTACAGTCCAGATGTGCCCACATGGCTGTGGGTTGGTGTCTATCTAATCCCCACCTTGGCCCCGCCTTGTTTGTGGTGAGCACTCTGTGACATATCTATTATCCTTGATAAAGAACATTCAGGGTTTGAAACGCGTTGGATTCATGGAGTCCACTACCTGTAATTATTATATTTTTCTATGATTATAATATACTTTTTTTTATGAGTTGCAGTGTTATTGTTCTCATATGTTTTATGCTGTACACTACATTTTTCTTCTATAACTTATTATCAGAGGAAGCGACAAATCAGCTTCCAGATTGGTCATATTTTTACTAGTCCATTGAGGTCTCTTGCAAAGTGAACTTCTTTCTGAAACCAAAAATGTGACTTTTGAAGACAACCGTGACAAAATTCACAAATGTTGGACGAAATTGCATCATTTAGTAAGATAGCCTTGCTAATTGCCTTCCTAATAGCAAAAAGAAAATATTTCCCAATAAAATCATACAAATAATATATGTACAAAATACAAAATAATAAATATTATAAGAAAATATCTGTGAAAGAACACACAAAAAGATAGAATCCGCAGCACACTCAAAAGGAAAAGTTGTTTAATCCACGATATACATCAGGCAATCACAGAAACTATAGTAGAGCTCTGGATAAAATAACTTTTCATTTTGAGTGTGCGGGGATTCTATCTTTTTGTGTATCACACAGACTGGCCAGTGTTCCCTGTCTATCTGCCAGCACCTGGATTTCTGATAAGTATTTATTACTATTTGTATGAGTATACAGGCAGTCTTCGGTTATCCGACACAATGCGTTACTCAAAATGGCGTTGGATAGCGAAACGTTGTAATGCGAAACACGTTTTCCCATAGGAACACTGTTTAAATGAAAGGTTCCGTTCCTGAAGGCATTTTTAATGCCAAAATACACAAAATATTTTACGCAGACAATAAGATATGCAGCACACACATAAATTATATAGTGCATATACTGTATTATATATATAATATAATATAAAAATATAATATATTATATAGTATAATATAGTATAATATATATATATTATATACACAAACAACTTTACAAAGCGTCGTAAGAGCGTTGGATAAGCCGTTTTGGCGTTGTAAAAATGAACATATGTATGCATTGCATAGCGTTGGATAAGCCATTCGTTGTAAAACGAAGCGTTGTAAAATGAGGACTGTCTGTATATCCTTTCTTGTGTGCACCCAGCTTCAGTTTTTGTATGTATATATGTATACATAATATCCACAGCACTCCAAGGTTAGAAAAATATAAAGATACATTTATTACATCATAAGATACAAACAATAAAAAAAAATAGAGCAACATTTCAAGCCAAACAGCCCTTTCTCAAGTTCCAGGAGTGTTATAAATGTAATAAATGTATCTTTACATTTTTCTAACCTTGGAGCGCCGTGGACATTTTCTATTTTTGTATCGTTTTGATCTGGGAAAGTGAACACGGATCATCCAGCGCGGACCTATTCTACAGCTAAATTGCCATTTATCTTCAGGACTGCTTTCACCAAATTGTGTATATGTATATACAGCTCAACCCCGCTATAACGCGGTGTGAGCGTGGACCCCGAATCACACACACACACACACACACACACACACACACACACACACACACACACACACACACACACACACACACACACACACACACACACACACACACACACACACAGACACACACACACACACACACACACACCTCTGGTGGTGCTGGGACTGCCGGCGCCTCACTCCTGCCTTCTCCTTCTACCCAATATGCCTGGGGATCGTGGTGGGGCTGCTGGGGGAAGTGCTGGGGCTGCTGGGGCATCGTGGTGGGGCTGCTGTGGAGATCGTGGTGGGGATCGGGCTGATCGGGGAAGTGCTGGGGCTGCTGGGGGGGATCGGGCTGCTGGGGGATCGTGGTGGGGATCGTGCTGGGGGATCGTGGTGGGGCTGCTGGGGGGATCGGGCTGCTCGGGGAAGTGCTGGGGCTGCTGGGGGAAGTGCTGGTGGATCGTGGTGGGGATCGTGCTGGGGGATCGTGGTGGGGCTGCTGGGGGATCATGATGGGGCTGTTGGGGCATTGTGGTGGGGATTGGGCTCCTGGGGGAAGTGACATGTCAATGAGCATACAGTGCCACCTTCTGCTTCAAAACCATATAACATGGTCCCCTGTAAGCTATTGCTTGCTGCATTTCACAGCTTTGAGCACAGTCTGGGTTAAGATGCATAACCAGGCTGTGCTCAAAGCCCCTTCAGTTGAGATAGAATAAGCCCCAAGGAGGGCATTTTTCAAATGTTAGTTACATTTCACAAAGGGATCAATCACATTAACCAAATGTATATATTTTTTCTAACTCATTTCCAACATCTGTAAAATCCATGTTTTTTTCTTTTTTACAAAATGTAGTCTTGTATTTTTTTTTTATTATCTGAGAGTAAAGAGAACATTTGTCATGAACTGATTTATATTTGAGGAGACTCCCCTCCATGTGCACAACATGTGATTTTATTCCAGTAAAGGTGCTGAACCGGAACACATCGACTTACTACTGTATGCACAGGCACTTCAAGAAAGGTCTGTCTTGCACTATATTGAGGAGCAGGGAAAGAAAAAAACGAAGCACTGGTTCCACTGAAGGTTAGAAATAGACACAGAGGTGCGTTCCCACAATAAAAGTTTAAGATCAAAAAAAGCACAAAAACAGAACACCTACGCGTTTCGGGCTTGTGGCCCTTTATCAAGGTGAAACTACTGTATATTGAGCACAGTTGCTGAGAAACGTAAACATGACCCTACTGTATCTGTAAGTCAAAAGTTAAAAGCCTCAAAAATAGGTATTTTAATGACATAAGCTTAATATAAAAATATTTCGCTTTGTTAAAATATATATCCAGAGCAGACGTTAGATGCAAAGAAGACCCATCATGCTGCGAGAGCTTTTATAAAAACTCTGTTCCTTTAAAGAACTGACCTACATGTGTGAATAATGCAGAGGGGACATTCAGGGACAGTGGCTCGCAGTTGTAGAGAATTTGTAGTAAAAACATCTGTCTTATGTAGTACTGAAATGACCTTTAGATATTAGTAGTCAAGATGCAAACTCTAGTGAGTAATACTTAATGCAGTACGACTGAATGAATGACTGCCCTAGATATCATTTTAAATACTGTATTTGGTGCAGTATGAATTTTCTAGTCATCCATACTGCTATTTTATACATCTATATGGGATTTTCCAAAATCTGCAATATATACAGAAATATTCAGAAAGAACAGTCGTCGGGGAGATGGTTACAGCTATACCATTTGCTGAGGCTCATGCATATTATTTTAGATTTATACTCATAAGGGCAATGATTAGAAAAGATGAGAGCAACACTTTGTACCATCATACTGAGTTTAAGGTCGCCTTTGCAGAATGGAACAATATACTTTTACTCGTCACTAACACACAGCCTATTCAGTCTAATATTTATACATACTCTCTGACATTAAAAACGTTATGGTGGGTGATAAAAACTCTCCCTTGTACAGTGTACAGTAAATAAAAATACCACTTGTGGTGCAATTACAAGTCTCAGACAGGTCGGCATTATCGCTTAGCAAACAGTGCTGCCACTACAGCCAGGGATTCTGGGCAATGACATGCAAATGAGCACAGAGCACAAATTAGCCTCGCAGGTTGCAGGCCTGTCTGAGACATGCAATTGCCCCACAAGTGGTAATTCTATTTACTGTACACTGTACGGTGGAGGGCTTTTGCCCCTTTCTTTTACCCACCATAACTTTTATAATGTCTGGTTATAGCAGCGTACCAGCATCACATGGCATAGACAGCAACCACCTCGCGGCAACATTTTGGGGTGGCAAATTTCCCTTTTTTCCCCATATACAGAGGCCCCGCTCTCTTCCAAACTGATTGCCGGGGGAGAGCGCACTCCTCCGTTGTGCGTCCCCCTCCTTCTTCAGCATCAAATGATGCCACAATGTTACGTTACCATGGTAACATAACGCCCTCTGACGTCACAGCATCATTTGATGCTGGAGGAGGGTGGCACGAAGGAGAAGCGTGGCACCAGGTAAGTGCCTACGGGCGGTAGTTTTGTATATCCGCAAAGCCATCAACCAAGCTTGCACTAATGAGACCCAACAGGTTTAAACAGCTTTCTGAGTCGGTTTATATGTATAATAAAAGTATTTGTAAAAAGCTGTCTAAATAGGTTTACTGGCTCTGCACTTCTTCAACCCAGGCTGTGCTGAAAAGTCGTGTAATGCGGCAGGCATACTGTAGGTTTATAGGTCTCCATGTTAAAAGGGATATTTTATGCTCATTTGCATGTCCTTACCCATAATCCCTGGTTGCAGTAGAAGCACTGTTTGCGATAATGGGGAGAGAGGGTTGCAGACCTGTCTGAGACGTGCAAATGCACCACATGTGGTATTTTTATTTATTGTATTCCTTGAATCTTTCAGAAAGTTAAGATAATCTTCCTGAATGTTTCCACAAAAGGAAACGTCAACCTTTTGCTCATTACTGTTGATCAACACGGAATACATATTGGAGAAGGAGGGGCTCAGTGATTATTAAAGACACTGATTTTGAATCAGGGGACCCTGATGTTAGCTCCTTGTGACCTTGGGCAAGTCAATTTATCTCCCTGTGCCTCATGGAACACAACATAGATTATAAACTCACCTGGGCACAAAAATCCCATGTGCCCCATATTATACTGTAATTGTGAAGCACTTTGAGTCCCATTGGGAGAAAAGCGCTGTATGAAATAATTAAAAAAAAAATTTTTAAATAACTTTGTCACCTTAAACCTGATCTAAAACCAATATAACAGAAGATGTTTATGAAGGGAATTGTAAGAGACAGGTGCAGAGGTACACTCAGGGAGACAGTTTTGGGGAAATTAAAACATGGCTTTATTCACCCTGTCACTTTAAACAATGCACAGTATACAAAAATAAACAAATAAACAAACAGCCTATCCGTGTTTAAGGGCTAACTCACTTCCCCAGTCCCTATCTGCAAAACTCGGAGAAAAAGCCCCTTACCAGACTATCACCCCAAAGTCTCAAGAGGTACCTCAAACCAGGTGTGTCTCTTCAGATCAGTCTCTGGGCCTGGATGGGTGTTTTTTGAGGGGCCAGCACGTGGGTCCTCTGTGTTCAAGAATAGAAGTCTGTTATCTGGGTGTCTTGATCTCAGCAAGGCCTTTGTGCTCAGGACATCATCTCGTCTGTGTCACGCTGTGCAGCCCACAGACCAGGCCAGTCCCATGTACTGAGGTGGGATGTTGAATATACACACTGACAGCAGAGGGAACGGGTCCGGGATGTGGTTGTAGCGTTGCCAGGCCTGGGTTAAGATTTAGAATAGTCGTTGTACTTGCCGAGTTCAGGAGTATAGAGAGTTCCCTAGTCAAATCCGTTTCCGTGTCCAAGGGTCTGAGAGGTAAGAATCGTGATGGGTAAGCCGAAGTCGGGAGCCAGAGAGGGAAGTCAGACAAGCCGGATCAAATCTGTAGGGATAAAGACAAACAGGAGCACGACACAGTTTCCAGGTTACACAGGAAGCAAGGAGCTATGCAGAGCAAGGAGGAAGTGACAGGGCAGGGTATTTAAAGCGGTATCCACCAATCCAGACGGGGGCGTGACGAGGAGCAGCTCCTGAGAGGCTGGGAGTAAAAGAGCTCAGCTGAGAGTGCAGGGGGCATGGCAAGAACTCCCGGGCTGAGCGGGGGGTGGAGGCAGTCATGGTGCGTGTGTTACAAGTGCCAGGGATAGATGCATGCTCGGTAACACCGGCGCGAGAATCCAAGATGGCGGCCACGGCGTGAGTAGCAGTTAGTGCCGCGCGGCAGCAATGGTAGCGATGGGGGGCAGAGGCAGCAGCAGCTGCAGTACTGGTAGTGGGTAAGAAGGGGTCACGTCGCAGTTGTAACTGTGCTAAGGAGTTTCTCTCTAAGCAGTTCCCACAGGAGGCTTTTCTACATCTGTGATTAGCCAGGTGGAGACTGGTTAATTTTCTTTGCTGCAATTAACCAGCTCCCTGATAGTTTCCTCAGACCTCTAGAGGCTTTCTATTGCAGCCTAATTTAGACAGGGTTAAGTCCCTGTTACAGGAATTATGAAAATGTAGAGACCTTGATGCTCGAAATTAGCAGTGGAGGTAAAAGTACAAAAAAAATGTTTGTAGGGATACAGTATGTTATAAACCAGCGATGCGCAAAGTGGGGGGCGCGACCAAAAGGGGGGGTCAGGCAAGACTGACTGCGGGGGAGTGCGGGGTTTACAGAGGCCCCTCACGCTTCCCGAAGGCACTTAAATTTAGTGCCAGCGGAGCGGCAAGGTCTCTGTAAACTTGACTTACCTTGGCTCCGGAGCCTTATTAGACGCGTCGTCATGGCAACGCGGCATCAAGATCATGTAACGTCACGTTGCTATGGCAACGTGCCGTCATGCCGCCGGAGCCAAGGTAACCCGGGGGGGGGGGGCGTCTCCCTCTCTACCTCATTTTTTGCCCTGGTGGTGAGACGAACTTTTCTACGTACCTCCCTTCATCTATTTGGCGGACTGCACACCGGAGGATCCCAACCTTCCACCAGCTGCAGAGGGACACACAAGTTAAACAGGGAGTTTCCTCTCTATTAGTGGATCTGAAGTTACTGAAAGGGGATTGTTATACATGTCACATTGAAAGGCTTAGGAGAATACATTGTGTTATTTACTCTTCCTGGCTGCTTGCTCTCATGGAGACTTAACAAGGAAGATGCTATCCCCCTATCATTTGCCTGTGAGTTAACCCCCTCTACAATCAAGAAATAAGTGTGGTTTCGAAGTGAAAACCTCCTTCAGAATTGTGATTATATCTTCACTCTGTTTCAATACTCAAGCCCCTGAATCCCACCTGGATGCTTTACAGTAAGGCCAGTTAAAATGTGGAATTCATTACCCATGGAGACTGTGATGGCAGATACAATAGATATCTTTAAAAACAAAGGTGGACATCTTTTTAGAAAGGAAAGTTATACAGGGATATACCAAATAAGAAACATGGGAAGGATGTTGATCCAGGTACTAATCTGTTTGCCAATTCTTGGAGTCAGGAAGGAATTTATTTTTCCCCTTATGAGATCATTGGATGATCACTGGGGTTTTTTGTTTGCCTTCCTCTAGATCTGTACGGATATAGGATAAAGTATCTGTCGTCTAAATTTAGCATAGGTTGAACTTGATGGACGCATGTCTTTTTTCAACCTCATCTACTATGTAACTGTGTAAGCCAGGTTGCCTATCAAGCTGTAGGTAAGATACCAGTAAAACAAAAAGAACGATTCCTGCGCTCCTACCAATTGGGCTAACTTCTATAGGCAGGAGTGCGGTATTATGTACAGTTTCTCACTAATATTAGGCAATCCTTTTACTTGCTGCATACTCCCATACGGCATTTTAAATATAGTATCTCCGAAACGTCATAGGGGTAGGTTTATTGGCTCATCTGCTTTACATAGCAGTTACTGAGTCCCTACCAATTTTCCAATTAGTGCAGGTACTGTATAATAAACCCCAGTGTCAGTCTGGACATCACCCTCCATTGAATGGTAGGTGAATTTGTAAGGCTGACATATATATATATATATATATATATATATATATATGTATATATATATATATATATATTATATATATATATATACATATATATATACATATATATATATATACATATATATATATATGTGTGTAAGTTTTATTATATTCACACAAGGGAATTTGTGCACCCAGTTTACCTCTATAGTAAAGGTAACTATGGTACTGGCTTTAGCCAGATTTTAATTGCACTACTCACATAAGCTCATGCTTTATTTAACCCCTCCAGGGCTTTTACACTTTTTTCACCAGTCCATGGGACAACTACTATATATATATATATATAATATGTTGTTATATATATATATATATATATATATGTTGAGGTATCAGTACCGTGTTAGCCGAGCTTCAATAATCAAAAAATAAATAGATGATACCGTTCTGTGGCTAACGAAATGCTTTTATTTGTGCGAGCTTTCGAGATACACTGATCTCTTCTTCCGGCGATGTTACAATGAATGAAGCAAGCAAAAGGTATACTTAAAAACAGTGTCTCTTGGAATGTTATCTGTGCTAGTCCTTCCCCCGGTGTGGATGTGTTTAATGGCTAGAGGTGTCAAAAGGTTCCTGAAAGTTAGTGATGTAAGAGTGTGTGTGTGTATCTGTGTGAATATAAATGAATGGAGAGCCCACAGTATATACAGTGCTTTACAAAAGGTGTGTGTGGAGTGGGAGTGGATATAAATGGTGTGGGTAGGTGTGGAAATGTGAGAGATTGTAGCACAACTAAAAGTGTGTGTGGATACTATGTGGTCCCTATAGGTGTATAGGGATGGAAAAACAAGGAGTATTAGTATGTGTAAGAGACAACTGTGTGTGCATACATATAGCACAGTATGTGCATACATATAGCACAGTATGTACAGACATGGCCTATAGTGCTCATGGGAAGAGAGTTCACTTGTGTCAGTAATGACTCATAAAATTTCGATCACTGTTTAGGCCACTGCTAAGTGTCCCGAACAGTTGCATAAATTTGTATTCATGCAACCGTCTCTCTTTCGGGGTTTTAAGATTACCTTTGAGTATGGCAACCCTCAGATCGTTCATCTTATGGCCAGAGTCAGAGAAATGTTCGCCGACAGGACTGTCTCTTGTTCCGCGCGTGATGCTGTGGCGATGCAGGTTCATTCTCTTGTTTAGCCCCTGCCCTGTCTCACCTATGTAGTAGCAGCCCCCTGGGCATTTCATGCACATGATGAGGTACACGACATTGCTGGAGGAACAGGTGAACCTTCCTCTGATTTTGTATTCCCGATTACTGTGTGGTATTTGTATTGTGTCCGCTGTGTAGAGCATTGCGCAGGTTTTGCATCTTGGGTCCTGGCATGGTTTCTTCCCGCATTCAGTTGTACTGCTGAATACTTTACTCCTCACCATAATATTCTTGAGATAATGGGGTTGTCTGTATGATAATAAGGGTGCTTCAGGGAAGACCTGTTGCAGTCTTGTATCTTCCTGGAGGATGGGTTGTAGTTTCCTGGCAATCTTGCGTAGGGCTCCTAGGTGTGGGTTATATGTGACCACCAAAGGTACCCTGTCACTTTTCTCCTTCTGTTTGTATTCAAGGAGATCACTTCTTGGTATTCTGGTGGCTTTGTGAATTTGCTGGTCTACAATTCTGTGGTTATATCCACGGTTTATAAAATCTGATCTCAAGGCTTTAATCCGCTAGTCTCTGTCTGCTGTGTCGGAGCATATCCGGTTGTATCGTATGGCTTGACTGTAGATGGTTGCATGTTTGGTGTGTGTCGGGTGGAAGCTGTTGTCCCTCAAATAGCTGGCTCTGTCTGTAGGTTTGCGGTATACACAAGTCTGTAGTTGGTTGTTCTTTATAGTAATGGTGGTGTCTAGGAAATGTACTTCATTCGGGGAATGGGTGAGTTTGAGATTGATGGTCGGTTGGAACGTATTGAAGTTGTCATAGAACTGTAGGAGGTCCTGTTCACCAGAGGTCCAAATCAGGAAGATGTCATCGATGTAGCGAAGGTATGTAAGGGGTTTCAAGTGACAGGTGGAAAGAAAGTCACTTTCCAGTTTTGCACGGAACAGATTGGCATACTGTGGCACCATCCGAGTACCCATAGTGGTCCCAGTTGTCTGGAGGTATGTGTCATTTCCAAATGTGAAGTAGTTATGGGTCAGAATAAATTCGATGCATTTAGTCACTGTCTCTGTGAGTGGCTCCTGCGGTCCCAGAAAGTATCTGCAGGCTGAAATCCCATCCTCGTGGGGGATGTTTGTATAAAGTGACTCTACATCCATCGTTGCTAGTAGTGTTCCTGTTGGGAGGGGGGCCAATGGCATTCAGTATGTTTAGCAGGTCGGTGGTATCCTGGATATAGCTGGGTGTGTTCCTGACAAGTGGTTTTAGAATGACCTCCACCCAGCCAGAAATATTCTCGGTAAGTGTGCCAGATCCAGAGATAATAGGGCGCCCAGGGTTACCCTTTTTGTGAATTTTAGGGAGCATGTAGAATGTGCCAGGTTTTGGGTTAGCTGGTATCAGGTCCAGAATTTGTTCTCTTGTGCGGATCGGGAGTGTTTTAATGATCCTGTTGAGTTCTCGCATGTATTTTTTAGTTGGATCCTCCTGCAGTTGGGTGTAATACTTTGAATCAGAGAGTTGCCTGTGTGCTTCCCGTAGGTAGTCTGTGGTGTTCATTGTGACCACTGCTCCTCCCTTGTCCGCAGGTTTGATTGTTATGTTGTGGTTGGCCTTTAGCGATTCTATGGCTCTCCTCTCCATCAGTGTCAGATTATATGTTTGTTTCCTTACTTTGTCCAGGATGGTGGTTTTGGCGCTGTGTCTGAAGCTTTCAATGTACCGGTCCATTGTGGGGTTGTGCCCAGTTTGTGGGATCCAGTTGGATTCTTGCTTCTCCCTGCTCATGTGCAGCGGCTCTCCTTCTGCCGTGTTGGCATAATCTTGGTTGTGTCTGTTGTGGAAGAACTCCTTAAGACGCAGCCTTCTGAAGAATTCTTCCAGGTCACTGCACAGCTCAATCTTGTCCATAGGCTTGGTAGGGCAGAATGTGAGACCCTTTGATAATACTGAGGACTCTGCTTGATTAGGTGTGTAGTCTGAGAGGTTAACAGTGCAGTCCTGCTGTTGGTGACTGTCAATGTTTGTATTATTAGTTGTTGTGCGGACTGCTGCAGTGTGTCTCATTCTTAGTCTCAGTCTGTGCAGTTTCTTTTCCTTATTGCTAATTAGACCCTTCAGGAGTTTTTCATGGAATGTTTAGAGTCCTCTCCATGTGTCTGTGTGTAATTCTCCTGTCTCCAGGATGCAGTCTATCATCTCTTTTGTCTTTCTCCTGTTGCTATAACAGATGCTGATCAGATGGTTCCTTAATCTTTCTGAGTTCCTGGTGCACAGTTGTTGGGAGAATTTTGTGTTGTATGTGTTGGCAAGTGGGTTTTTGAGGACGAGTCCATTCGGGATCAGATGCTCCTTTTTGCATTTGCTGAGGAAGATGATATCGCTGTCTAGTTGTGCCTGTTTTTTCAGTAAATCCTTTTGCTTCATTTGAGTGCGGTACAATGTGGTATCTTCCATATTTTCATGTAGAGGTATCAGTACCATGTTAGCCGAGCTTCAATAATAAAAAAATAAATAGATGATACCGTTCTGTGGCTAACGAAATGCTTTTATTTGTGCGAGCTTTCGAGATACACTGATCTCTTCTTCCGGCGATGTTACGATGAATGAAGCAAGCAAAAGGTATACTTAAAAACAGTGTCTCTTGGAATGTTATCTGTGCTAGTCCTTCCCCCGGTGTGGATGTGTTTAATGGCTACAGGTGTCAAAAGGTTCCTGAAAGCAAGCGATGTAAGAGTGTGTGTGTGTATCTGTGTGAATATAAATGAATGGAGAGCCCACAGTATATACAGTGCTTTACAAAAGGTGTGTGTGGAGTGGGAGTGGATATAAATGGTGTGGGTAGGTAAGATACCAGTAAGAAAAGTCTCTAGTAGATCCACAGTTCCTTAGTTAGTGATAGTTTCAGTATTTTTGGGGCTGGATGATGAAGTGGGGTACAATATGGAATAGTATTGCTTTATCACAAAGAAAACGCTATATTTGATACCACGTTGTGGGATGAGCGAGTAAACCCAAGGGCAGGGATTCATAACACGGAATGAAACATGGGCAACAAAACATAAAACACCATCAATTTGTGGATTTGGTCATCAAATTGTCCTAGTCTTGTCAAACTTCAGTTAGAAACAGTAGTGTCTGGTCAATTTCTCATACTATTGTCTGTTATTATACAAGTCTATAAATAAGCTGAGTTTTCACTGAATCGAGACACTGGCAATAAAGTTGTCCACAAAGGCGGCTATTATCTGTCACAACAACTAAGCACCGTCTTGAAGTCAAACAAAAGTGTAAATACTGAATGCCACTTCAACTCTCCCATTATTGAAAAGAAATATAGATAGTGATCTGTGCAAGCACAGAGTGAGAAGAAAATCCCTATAATGGCACACACCTTACAATTGATTAATGAATCGAGTATAAAAAGTAACCTTTATCCCTCTCACATACATCGACGTGGGGTCTCTGCCCTCCCCCCTGACATACACTGACGTGGGAGTCTCTGCCCCTCCCACCTCACGTACAGACGTGGGGTCTCTGCCCCCCCCCCCACATACACCGACGTGAGGTGTCTGCTCCCCCCCCCCTCCCTACTCACATACACCGATGTGGAAGTCTCTTCCCCCTCCCCCAGCACATACACTGACGTGTACCACACATACACTGACGTGTACCATAGGTCTCCATACCATAGGTGTACCATAGGTCTCTGCTCCTCCCCCCTCACATACACCGACGTGGGGTCTCTGCCCCGCTTCCCCCCTCACATACACCGACATGAGTGTCTCTGCCCCCCCTCCCCCCTCACATATACCGACCTGGGAGTCTCTGCCTCCTCAATCGTGAGGATAAAATACCATCAGCAATATAACTGTAACGCCTGTATGCCCGCAGACCTGGCCAGTCCCCAGAACTGAGGTGGGTAAGGGTATAACATGCACCCACAGCAGTGAGGGCGTTCCCGGAGTGTGGTAATTGCGTTGCCGGGCCTAGTGAGTAAGGGTTAACGTTATACTTGCTGAGTCCGGGGCGCCAGAGGTCGGAAGGTAGTTGTCCAAGAGCCAGAGTCCAGGGATAGGAGAGAGCAGCGTAGTGATGTCCGAAAGCCAAGGTTCAAGGGCAGGAGAAGGCAGCATAGTCAAAGTCCAAAGCAGAGTTCAAGTTCAAACCAAGGGAATCCAAACAAGGGCAGGGACAGGAACCAGAGCTGAAATAGACAAGGGAGCTGGGCATAGACACTGCACATACAGGAGCTACAGGAAAGCTATGCAGAGCGAGGAAGTAGAGGACAGACTGGGGTTATAAAGGAGGGAGGACAAATAGCAGGAAGGGGTGGAGCAGGAGTTTGTCTGGGAGCTTGCAGGGATAGGTGTGTGAGAGTAGGGGAGTAGACAGGGAGGTAGTCTAGGGTAATGGCCTGTAAGTTCCGAGGGGTGGAACCAGTATCAGGGGAGGATTGGTAAATAGAGCGGGTGCGCGCGCCCTCTGTAACGCGGTCATGTGCGCGCAACACGCGAGTGCCAGAGCGTGGGGGAAGCATCGCGGACGAGGTACTCGGCTGAAGGGTAAGAGAGGGGGAAGGAGCGGAGGATGTAGGTGAGGGGACGGAGGTACGCCGAGGGGCGCGAGTCCCCTGACGGGAGACCAGGGACCGGGAACGCACACGCACAGCAGGAGAACCGCACGAGTGTGCGGACCGTGAACGGGAGCACGCCGAGCGCACCGCAAGGGAGCGGGGTAGGGGCCGTGAAGGCAAGGAAAGGGAAGGGTTAGCCAGAGGGACCAAGGTGACGGGGACACGCTGGGAAGAGTGAGTCCCCCGATCCGTTACAGCATCCCCCCCTTGAGGATCGGACTCCGGACAATCCTCCCAAGATTTATGAGGGAACTTCCGATGGAACTGCCTGAGAGTTGGGGCATGGACGTGGTGAGAAGGTATCCAGGAGTGCTC
Organism: Ascaphus truei; assembly: GCF_040206685.1. Classification (NCBI taxonomy): domain Eukaryota; kingdom Metazoa; phylum Chordata; class Amphibia; order Anura; family Ascaphidae; genus Ascaphus; species Ascaphus truei. The sequence continues at coordinate 34,081,109 of NC_134492.1, forward strand.
CTTCGGACCGTATCCCTTCCAGTGTACGAGGAACTGAAGTCTGCCCCTGGACCAACGAGAATCGAGTAAGGATTGAATTTCAAACTCTTGCGGTCCTTGTATAATGACAGGATTAGGCCTCCGAGGATGGTCTGGAAAATGAAGATTCTGGATCACAGGTTTCAGTAAAGATACATGAAATACCGAAGTAATCTTCATGGTAGAAGGAAGTGCAAGTCGGTATGCGACCGGGTTGATCCTTTCGAGAATCTTAAAAGGACCTAAGAATCTTGGGGCCAGTTTCTGGGAAGGGGTCTTGAGTTTGATATTCCTGGAAGATAGCCAAACTCTGTCTCCGGGTTTGAACTCTGGGCCCACTTGGCGTCGCCGATCCGCTTGCGTCTTTTGTCTTAGAACGGAATTTTGCAAAGTTTTTATGATCCTTTTCCAGGAATTTTGAAGACTGGATATGTGAGAGTCTGCTGCGGGAACACCAGAGGGGAGGGAGGAGAGAGGAAGACCGCTGGGGTGGAATCCATAGTTAATGAAAAAAGGCGACTCGCGTGGATTCGTTTTTTAATGAGTTAATAGCAAACTCAGCCCAGGGTAGCAAGTCCACCCAATTGTCCTGCGATTCAGACACGAAGCATCTAAGATACTGTTCCAGCGTCTGATTCATTCTCTCAGTCTGCCCGTTGGTTTGTGGGTGATAACCCGAGGAAAATAGAAGGGAAATGCCAAGTCTTTGAGAAAAAGCTCGCAAAAACTTAGAGATGAATTGAGTACCTCTGTCAGAAACAATGGAAATAGGTACACCGTGTAGTCTGAAAATTTCCTTGGAAAAAACGTCGGCTAAAGTAGCTGAATTAGGAAGACCCTTGAGGGGTATAAAGTGTGTATGCTTAGAAAACCTATCTACTACCACAAGGATCGTATTCATCCCTTTAGAATTGGGAAGCTCCACAATAAAATCCATGGAGATATGTTTCCAATGTTGTTCCCGAATAGGAAGAGGCATGAGAAGACCAGAAGGTTTATGATGGGCGGATTTGCTCTGGGCGCAGACTGGACAAGCCCTGGTGAACTTGAAAATGTCCTTATTCATTTTAGGCCACCAAAAGATGCGTTTGATGAGATCTACAGTTCTCTTTTAGCCTGGATGACCAGCAGCTCTAGACAAATGTCCCCATAGAAGAATTTTGTGGCGGAAACGCGGGGCAGCGAACAACCGTCCCTCTGGCACCTTAAATCTCCTAGGAATATGAGCCTGGGCTTTATTGATTTCATCCAAGATATCAAAATTGTTGGCGGCAATAATACACTTAGCAGGAAGAATAGACTCTGAGTATTCGTTAGATTCGTTCTCGGTGGAGAACTGACGAGATAGAGCGTCGGCCTTGATTTTCTTGGTGCCCGGAATGTAAGAAATAGTATAATTGAACCTAGAAAAGAACAAAGCCCAGCGAGCTTGACGGGATCCCAAACGACGACCCCCCTCGATATACAATAAGTTTTTGTGATCGGTGAGGATGGCTACTGGCTCTTTGGTACCTTCGAGGAGATGTCTCCATTCTTGGAGAGCCAACTTGATGGCCAGCAGCTCGCGGTTCCCGACATCATAATTTCTCTCGGCCGAAGAAAGTTTTCTGGAAAAGAATCCACACGGATAGAGTTTTTCCTGTGGGGAGGATCACTGAGAAAGCACTGCGCCGGCTCCCACATCCGAGGCGTCTACTTCGAGAGTGAAAGGAAGGGAAGTATCCGGGTGCCAAAGGATAGGGGCGGACACAAAGGCTCTTTTGAGAAAGCAAAGGCTTCGATGGCTTCAGGGGACCAAACAGTCGGATCAGCACCTTTTTTGGTAAGAGCAGTGATTGGTAGAGTAATAGTAGAGAAGTTACGGATGAATTTCCGATAGTAATTGGCAAAGCCAAGGAAGCGCTGCACGGCCTTGAGAGTGTTCGGTAATGGCCAATCGAGTACAGACTTCCAGATTTCTCGGGGTCCATGGTAAAGCCTTTGTCAGAAATTATATAGCCCAAGAAGGCTGTGGAAGATTGATGGAACAAACATTTCTCCATTTTCGCGTAGAGGCGATTAGCACGAAGCCGAGAGAGAACCAATTTGGTATGGTGAGTGTGCTCCTCCAGGCTTTTGGAGAAAATGAGGATGTCGTCCAAATATACGATGACGAACGTACCCAACACGTCCCGGAAGATATCATTCATGAACTCTTGGAATACCGCAGGGGCATTGCAAAGGCCGAACGGTATCACTAAGTACTCGTAATGTCCCGAACGCGTGTTAAACGCGGTTTTCCATTCGTCCCCCTCTCTTATACGAATGAGATTGTAGGCTCCTCTTAAATCGAGTTTGGAGAAAATGGAGGCTCCTTGTAAACGGTCGAAAAGTTCTGAAATCAGCGGCAGGGAGTACCGGTTCTTTACGGTGATTTTGTTCAGCCCACGAAAGTCGATTCAGGGTCTTAGGGAGCCATCCTTCTTCTTCACGAAGAAGAAGCCTGCCCCGGCGGGGGAGGGAGAATTCCAGATGAACCCTTTCTTAAGATTCTCCTGGATGTAGGCTGTCATCGCTTCCATCTCGGGTATAGATAAGGGATAAGATTTAGACTTGGGGAGAATGGATCCAGGAATTAAATCAATGGGACAGTCGTAAAGGCGATGAGGAGGTAGTACTTCGGCCTGAGTTTTATTGAAGACATCTAAGTATTCATGGTATACCTTCGGCAAAGCAGAGTCAGAAGATGAGGTGGTGTCGAGGCCCGCTAGCATGGCAACAGAAGGAGAAACCAACTTCTCTGGAGAGTCAGCCCATTGGATCGGCAAAACATTGGTCCAATCAATACGCGGGTTGTGAAGCTGCAGCCACGGCAATCCCAGTATAACCTGGACAGTAGGTGAGTGGAAAACATCAAAGACTATTACCTCGGTATGACCATCCGTGGTGGTCAAGGTAAGTGGCATGGTCTCCCAAATGATGAATGCTGGTTGAAGCGGTCGACCGTCAATGGCCTCGAGGCCGATGGGTGACTTCTTTTTGACTAGTGGAATCTGGTTGTTGCAAGCGAAGGCGTGATCAAGAAAGTTGCCACCAGACCCGGAGTCGATGAATGCTTTAACCTCTATTTGGAGATCAGGACCCACAAGGGTTATGGGGAGAATATCTTCTTCGGTAGTTCCTTAGGGAGAGAGGGGCAAGGAGAAATAGTACCCAGTAGAAGCCCCTCTACCTTTACTGGGCATTCCCTTTTCCCAGTTTCAGGCGGCATTGACGTAGTTGGTGTTCAGGGGAGCCGCAGAAATAGCAGAGACCCTTCTCCCGACGTCGTGCTTTCTCAGCGGCCCGAGGCTGTTGGCTACCAATTTGCATCGGTTCGGGAGCATCCAACGCGGGAAAGGGCAGTGGTGGATACCTAAGAGAAACAGGCAAGGAGGAGAGAGAACGAGAACGATGACGCTCGTGGCGTCATTCTTGAGTGCGTTGATCCATCCGGATACTGAGAGCGATGAGTTCCTTGAGAGATGAAGGCCGGGCGTGAGCTGCAAGGTCATCCTTGAGAGATTCGGATAATCCATGCCAGTATGCTGCAGCCAGAGCTTCATCGTTCCACTGTGTCTCTGCAGCGATGGTGCGGAACTCCACCGCGTATCTTGTAGCCGACCTACGAGCCTGAGAAAGGTGGAATAAAGAGAAAGCAGGAGTCTCCCTACGTGCCGGTGTATCAAAAACTAGTTGGAACTCATGCCGGAATTTGAGATAATCCTGAGTTAGGTCTGATCTGTGTTCCCAGAGGGGAGAGGCCCAAGCGAGGGCATCGCCAGTGAGTAGGGCATATACGTAGGCCACCTTGGAACGACCAGTAGGGAAGTGGGACGGGGACATTTCGAATTGGACCTCGCACTGGTTCAGGAATCCACGACAGGCGAGGGGGTCCCCGTCATATCGGTTGGGGGGTGGAATACGTGGTCCCGGATTGCTTAGAGGTATAGGGGCCGGGGTAGGTGGTGTCACAGGAGATTCCCGGAGAGATAGGGTAGAAAGTTTCTCAGTGACATCAGTGAGTTGATTGCTTAAGAATTGCCAGTGTTCCATAGTAACACCTTGGCCCACCTCAGGGGGGGTCTGCATTTGTTGGGCTCTGCATAATGTAACGCCTGTATTCCCGCAGACCTGGCCAGTCCCCAGTACTGAGGTGGGTAAGGGTATAACACGCACCCACAGCAGTGAGGGCATACCCGGAGTGTGGTAATTGTGTTGCCGGGCCTGGTGAGTAAGGGTTAACGTTATACTTGCTCAGTCCGGGGCGCCAGAGGTCGGAAGGTAGTTGTCCAAGAGCCAGAGTCCAGGGATAGGAGAGAGCAGCATAGTGATGTCCGAAAGCCAAGGTTCAAGGGCAGGAGAAGGCAGCGTAGTCAAAGTCCAAAGCAGAGTTCAAGTTCAAACCAAGGGAATCCAAACAAGGGCAGGGACAGGAACCAGAGCTGAAATAGACAAGGGAGCTGGGCATAGACACTGCACATACAGGAGCTACAGGAAAGCTATGCTGAGCGAGGAAGTAGAGGACAGAATGGGGTTATAAAGGAGGGAGGACAAATATCAGGAAGGGGTGGAGCAGGGGTTTGTCTGGGAGCTTGCAGGGATAGGTGTGTGAGAGTAGGGGAGTAGACAGGGAGGTAGTCTAGGGTAATGGCCTGTAAGCTCCGAGGGGCGGAACCAGTATCAGGGGAGGATTGGTAAATAGAGCGGGTGCGCGCCCTCTGTAACGCGGTCACGTGCGCGCAATACACGAGTGCCAGAGCGTGGGGGAAGCATCGCGGAGGAGGTGCTCGGCTGAAGGGTAAGAGAGGGGGAAGGAGCGGAGGATGTAGGTGAGGGGACGGAGGTACACCGAGGGGCGCGAGTCCCCTGACGGGAGACCAGGGACCGGGAACAAGCGCGCCACAAGGGAGCGGGGCAGGGGCCGCGAAGGAAAGGGAAGGGTTAGCCGGAGGGACCAAGGTGACGGGGACACAATCCGTTACAATAACATATGCAATTATACATCAACGTGTCATCGTGCGTGTATCTGTCAGTGTCTCTCTCAAGTCCCAATGACCCCGTATTATAAGGGGCTCTTTGTAGGTGCCGCACAGTGTAGGAGCTCTTAAGGTGTGTTGGGGTAAATGTGGTAGTACTGGTTCTTCGCAAAGCAATCGGTACCAACTCTGTATGTGCAAATCCACTGTTCCACTGTGTTTGTAAAGAGAATCCCCTGGAGAGTTACTCACGACTCCCTAAACATGACCAACTGCTGCTTGGGATGGACCCTGGCTGTCCTGTCTGTGATTGCTACCAATCAGCTAGACTGGAATCTTTCTGCTGCCAGGCTTCTGTCCTGATGTCACTCGTATAGGCACACGCTCCTCCTCGGTCATCGGCAGCTCCCTGGGGCAGAGATTGCCCTCTCCAAAGTCTCTGTAGCCCTACCCCATGCTTTACTTGGGACACTTAATCATGCCCTCTCCTGACTCTTCCTCTCCTGAGTCACAGCCCTTGGCTGGAGGGCATGCCCATCAATCCCTGACTCTAGAACATGCAGAGCAGTCACTCCCAACATCCACAGGGGGGCTGTGTATGTACACCACTGTATCCTATCAAGGAGGTTACATACTGTGACAATGACAATGACTCATTCGCAACAAACTGTAGGAAAGTAGAAAAACAAAAAACAACACACAAAATGAATTATTCTGAAGAATGCCGTGATGAATGAACAGTTATACTGACATGGTGGACACCATGGAAAACAAAAACCGATTGATTCACTGCGCATTCTCACTGCCACCTACAGTAGATGTCAAAATAAATCTACAGGTTGCTGTTGTACAATGTTGTTTGTTACCATGGTTATCAATTTATTTTCCTTTTAAATATTTATTAATACATCCGGTCGATGAGATGTACCGTGTCATTTTTTTATCACTTAAAAAAAAAAAAATATTCCAAGATGGGGGCTGCACTGATTTGGTTGAAACTTCTGGCAGATCTAAACTTTGTCAATTCTAGAGTCACTTCCTCTCTTTTTGTTTAACCCTCTCCCCCAGGTAAAAAAAAACAGGGGGTAACTGGAGCTGGACCCCATTAATTTCAGTACTGGGGACCCCCTGCTTCCTGAGATACTTACCTCCTTAGGGAGTTCTGGTATCTCACCTCAGGTTTAGCTGTCCCATCACATGAGCCAATAGGAAGCCCTGACGTCATATGCTGCTTCCTATTGGCCCATGTGACCGGAGGCTATAAACCTGAACTGAGATACTGGCACCCCACTAACGAGGTGAGTATCTCAGGAACTAGGGGGTCCCGGAGCTGAAATGAATGGGGTTTAGCTCCGGAGACCTGCTGCTTCAATCCTACATGTAAAGAATAATTAAAAAAGAAAGCAGCAGTGCTGCTACTCTCTCCCTCTTGCCACCTCCCCCCCCCCCCCCCGAGACCTGCCGCCACTAGGCGGTGCCTTGTCTGTTTACCGCCTAGGTACGGGCCTAGGCGGTAATCTATTACTCCAAATATCAATGCAGTTTTTAGAAAGGATACATGCAGCAGGAATACACTACACTGCACACAAACAGGGTTCTCATGAGGTTTTCAGGAAGGTTGAACTCATCCCCAAGAATAATGTATGTAGTGCTGCTTCGTCTGTCAAAACTATCCCCTTGCACCAGCTGAAATTGTATACTATCTACATAATATTTTAGACTGTGGTGAGCGGTATCTCAATAAGTTATATATATATAAAACAGGATCCTTTTATTGCATCCACTGCAGGTGTTATTACAGCGAATACATTTCTCAGCAGAGGATCGCAGGCCTCTGGATGGTACTTTGACCCTCTGTTATAAGTCAGGCCTCTCAGTAGTTTGGTGGTAATATCATCCCCCTTAAGGGGCTCGAGGGCACGTCTCTATCCCTTGAGGGAGAGACTAGAACTAACTATAATTTAGGGTGCCTCCTCCTTAGGGCAGAAGGGGAGGGTACTTGGGTTGCACCCGGATTCGGTAACTCACAGACCACGTCTCACCTCCACTCCTGCCACTCAAGGAGGTTGCATGAGGGGGGTAAACCCCACAGGATAGCCTGCCACCGCCTGCAACTACTAGGGCTTACATGACAGGAGGCAGAAAGATAGCCAGGACCAGCCATGGCTACATACAGTATAATTAACCTAACAAGCTCTCTCGTTAGAAAATCACTATTGAGGGATCTTATAGTGAACTGGGGCATTGCTAGCATACAACAAACATCTTCCCACATTAATAGCAGGGGAGATGTTTTGAATGTACAAAGAGTTACGTGTGGCATTAAACAATGCATAGCTATTAAGAGAGTAATGGTTTATGGGACATAAGTGTATTATTAAAGGTTATAAAACTCTTCGCCTACATTATATTGCTATCTAAAAAAGGTGTACAAATAGAAGAACATAAGGCTTTCGATTGCACTTTCCCTACCCAATGCGGGGTGCATCTTCAGAGAGCCCAAATGTAAGTCCCCATTTCACTGTGCTTAAAACCTCACTGAAGAGCAAGTGGAAAATAACTGATAAGGAAAGTTTTACAACCCAACAATTATCTTGTAATCTGATAAAGCATAAATGAGAGAACTATGCAGTGTCAATCCCATTTCTGCTCTTTTGACTGTAATAACATCGCAAATATTATTATATTATTTTAATATATTGTCCTGTATTTCAAGATAAAGCCACTGGACCGATATTACGTAGATGATATATTTGGTTAAATGTGTAGAACGCCAGTGCATCCGCAAGACAAGTCCTTAGTGTATTCATAACATCTGCAGTTGAGAAGGTTCCAATAATCTGTATAACACAATTATTTGGTTAAGTCTAAAATAGCATTGCTACGATATTCTGTATGTTCACAGAATAACACGGTAGACCTACTGTATTTTTAATCTCTCATAACTTTCAGCCTTATCACTACATCCCATAGCAACGCATAAGGTTCATTCAATTAAGTAGGAACTGATTTAGGCATCTCATTTGTGATGCAAATGTAAAGCTTATTGTTATATCACATGATAATATCCCATAGCCATGCATGCTGTCAATTAAATTAGAGGAAATAATTTAGGGATGTCATTTGTGATGTAAATGTAAGGCAAAAGGGTAATAGATTATAGGTCCGACAGTATGTAGGGTTGCCAGGTGGCGTCTCCAAAAATACTGGACACAATGGTGAAAGGTGCAACCCGCTAAAGACAGACAGACAGACAGACACAGACTCACACACCTCTCCAGCACTCCATGCGGTCTCCTCCTTTCCTTGGCCCCACCCGCAGGCTTCTGACACCTCCTCCTGATTGGCTGCATTACCAGCAGCAGCCAATCAGGATGGTGGAATCTGCCCAGCCCCCTAGCAACAGCCCTGCTGTATCCCTGCACAGGAAATCCCCCCCCTCCTCCCCACCCCCCCCCTTTCCCCTCCAAGGCTGTCAGCTCGCTATGTCCAGAGAGGTAATACATGTCCAGTATTAACTCTAATGTTTTTTACTGGACAGTCCGGTTCTATACTGGATGCCTGCCAACCCTAAGAATTGTTTACTAAGCAGTTAATTATAATATGTTCAGTGGCATCACTAAATAACATAATACCCCTCTTTTCTTCTGGGTTTAATCACAAATAACATTTCAAGTTCTCAGTTATGATACAGCTGTATATTTAATATGTGTATAATTGAATAGGTTTTGAAATATTTTTGTTTACATATATTTAATTTCTTGAAGTTTGCTGAAAAACTGTACCCAGCCGTAAAACTCCCAAATACAATGGTTACGCCAAAGTTTAAATCAGGGCAAGTATGTACGCACCATAACTTGCTTACAATCAGTGAGCAATTGTAGCATGCGTTAGAGTACATTGCTATCCATTAGTTTCAGATCCATATACTGTAGAAGAGGTCCAGGCATAAACATGATTCAATAACAAGATGGAGATGTTTGTAATAAACATAACACCCAGTTGAAAGAATATGCCGTCCCTGTATGTGGTCCTTAAAAGCCATCTCTGTACTTGAATCTCGTTTTTTTTCCACATCATCTGAAGTGGAAACACTGATCAGATTGGAGCACCCTCCTAGGACAAAAAACCCAGGCTCTTTTCTGTAGCCCTTTTGACGTCAGACCCACACTACAGACAAATAAGACGTGACTTCTAATGCTTAAATGAACAGGAGCTTATTGGTGGCTAGAGCAGAGCAAGGGGTGGGTTTTTTTGTGTGTGGAAGCCATTACTGTTTTTCTGAAGCATAATGAATAGTTTTCTCTGACTGTGTGGGAACTTGAATTGCTGCAAGGGGGGAGAAAGAAAAAAAATTCCCCCCTGAATGCTGCACACTCCATAGGTGGCACTAGGGAATGGTACATCAGCAGAAAGCTTTAGGCTTGCAAAAGGGAGATCATTTTGAATCTGTCTGCCTGAAAGGAAGGAATCTGCCAGTGAAAGAGATTCAGACATGTCTGCAAAGGAAAGGCAAAAAATAAGAGTGACAAAGGATAGTGTCACATTGCTGCCATGCTTTTATTTTGTGGAGGTAAGTGAAATAAACAATATTGTTATGTTATTGCTATGTTCTCATTATTGTTGTTATCAGTATTGCTATGTGGATTTCACAATGCATGTTATCTGAAAATGTAGGTGCATTTTTTTTTCAAGGTGCAATAGACTATTTACACTATTAGTGTGTGCAACAACTGTTATTGTTTAATCATGTCTGAGATACAGGTTTGTTTTGCTAAAGCTGCATATCTCAATATACTGCATGCAGATTGATCATGTGTGGGTCTACATTGCAATGTCTCTGACTGTAGTATATTTCCACTGGATTCACATACTGGGAGAATTGGTATGCCTCATTTGAGCAGCTGTTAAAGCCAACATTGCTTTAGGAAAATACAGGTGAAACGCATTTATCTTGGTAAAACAAACAAACAGCTGAACAATATGGTTTTGTATCAGAGCATTTGGTTTAAGTGGGGATCAATGAAAACTGTTTGTTTATTTGGTGGTCAAAATGCACTGCAAATTAGCATTATTTCTGGACAATTAAATATTTTTAAATTAGCATATGTTGATGGTGGGAAGATGTGGAGTTGCATAACATGAAATACATTTTTTTTTAAATGTGTTTAGGTAAATCTGGTATCAAATCCTTTATTGTAGGATGTCAGATTCAATACATGTTCAGTGTTTCACAATAAAGGATGCAAGCTTACATTATTTGTTCTAATATATTCATATTTTAAATGTGTTAGTAACACTGCATTTTGAACACCGATTTGTTTTTTGCAAAATTTATATTCTGGTAAAAATAAAATTGTTTTGTAATGTATTTGCGAGTATAAACCGGTTCCTACAAATTGTAAAAATACTAGGATTCATAGCATACAACACAATGTTTCATCTAAACGCATATGTTATAGCTTTCAATTTGTAGGTACTGTATGGAATCAGAAGAAGCTTCTTGTTCAAGGGTTAATGAAGGTCACACATGTTGTCCTGTTTTGAAGGCCATGCTGAATCTGGCACGAGACCAATACTTATTGAAAATACATTATCAGTGATGGTCCAGTCTCAACACACACCAATTTGTCACTCCATAAAGTGTGATGTAAACTACTAGCATGTGATGTGGCCTTACAAAAACAGGAACCTGTGAAAAATATCCCTGTATCACCTGCCTCTACAACTCGAGCAGAAATAAATATAATTATTAAGAGTACAGTACTAATTTGGCATAAATTACTGGCAAACCACGTAGCCAGCCAGTGGGTAGCTTGAATAAGGGTAGATAGATCTGCAGCATGGCAGACATATGCTTTGATACATGTAACTACTCGACCATTTAGCCAAAAGAAGAGTCTTTCTGAGTAAAAGGTCCAATCATGGTCTTTGTAAAAAAAAAAAAAAAACATTATAATGTGCTTAGATCCCAAAACTCAAGTGTTCTGTGCTTCACATTACATTAAGCCAATATAGTGGGTTGGGTACATTTATTATAAAGTCTGTAATTCAGTATATTTGCTTATTCAGAGAAAAGTACAGTAGGCTACTTACATTTTCAAATGGGGCGTTCATACCCGAGACATGTAATGCACAGACACAATCATTTGAGCTATTTCATTTACATTTTGAAAATTAGCTAAACATGTTGAACTAAAAACAGTCACCTGGAGTATAAATATTGACCATAAAGATACATTGTTAATGGTGATCTACCATAGGGGTGCTCAACTACAGTCCTCAAGCACCTCCCCCCCCCCCCCCCCCCAACAGGTGAGGTTTTCAGGATATCCCAGCTTCAGCACAGGTGGCTCAATCTGAGGTTCAGTCAAAGACACATTACCATAGGGACTGATTGAGCCACCTGTGCTGAAGCAGGGTCTCATTGAGCTACCTGTGCTGAAGCAGAGATATCCTGAAAACCTGACCTGTTGGGGGGAGGCTTGAGGACTGGAGTTGAGTGTCCCTGATCTACTACACTCTTCCTACATACAGTATATGGTGCATTGCACATGTACCCCTGATCCTATTCTAAGCACATACAGTATGAAATATTGTGGCACATTCACTTCTAAACAAATTCCTCACAGTGCAGATCTCCTCTAAGACAGAGGTACAAAGGACATCTCTACTCACACGTTCACAATGCAATTCTTCATTTATTGTAACAGCCAAGAACAGAGGAGGAACAATGTTTCATGTCCCATATGGACCTTTAACATGATGAACGGTCCACATGGGACCTGAAGCGTTCTATTCTTGGCTGTTACAATAAATGGAGAATTGCATTGTGTACTTGTGAGTAGAGATCTACTTTGTACCTCTGTCCTAGAGGAGACCTGCACTGTGAGGAAATTGTTTGTCTATGTTGTGTTGGCTGCACAAGCTGGATTCTCCTCGCCCGAAACTGTTTCCCCGCACTTTGGATCGGCACACTTATATTTGAAATATTATCTGTTAGATAACTACAGTATGTACTCTATGGATGCCATATTAGATTTATAAAAAAAAGTTTTGATAAAAACATCTCTAATTTCAAAACATAAAGATAAACTTACCACTTGTTTCAAACATGCATGACACACCAGCGACATTATTTGATATACAGTAGAAAGCACATACTGTGTGTGTGTGTGTGTGTGTATTCTACATCCAATAACCTAATGCTCAACGCACATTTTATTTACAATATATACTGTACATAAAATGGTCTACACAGACCATTGAGCTCAGTTCATGTGAAAGTCAGGCTAGCTAGGCCAGTGGTTTTCAACCTTTTTTTTTTTTTTAAGGAACCCTAGAATTAGATTGTGAAATTCTGGGGAACCCCAACCCTCTCGCGCCCCCCGCCCCTCCCCCCATCTGTCCGTCTCTGTCCCTCTTCCCCCTCTCACACTCTTCCCTCTCTCTGTTCCCCCCTTATACTCCCTCCCTCTTCCCTCCCCCCCTTTGTCTTTTCCCCTCGCACTCTCTCCCCTCTCTTCTCCCCTTACACCCCCCCCCTCTCTTCTCCCCTTACACCGTCCCCCGCACTCTTCTCCCCTTACGTTCTCACCACACCCACCTCACACTTTCCCCGTTACAACCCACACACACACCCCAGCCTTTGTGAAGCATGCCGGCCCACAGCTCCCTCCTGTCAGCCGGAAGTTCGCGACTTCCAGCGCCGACAGGAGCAGGGAGAGGAAGAATCACAGTGACCGTGCGGCTGCTGCTGCTGCTGAGCTACAGTAGGGAGCCGCCGGGTCACTGCTGCACGAGGTGCCATCAGACCTGGGACAGCTCGGAGAGTTGTCCCAGCTTTCCCCCCCTGGCGGCAGCGGAAATCCTCAGGAGTGCCCACGGCACCCCGGTTAAAAATGACTGAGGTAGGCCTTACATTTTCTACATTAACATAACTTATAGTAGCTGGAGATATTATGACTAGAACACAGAAGGATTTGAGAAAACAACTTTAGCACTTGTCTACCTCTGGGTCTTGCTTGAGGACATATGATAAGAATATTCAACATCCTAGAAACTCATTGCATGATGTGGATATACTGTAGGTCCACATGGGTACCAAAATGGTGCCTGTGTATGGAGAAGAGGAGGTAGAACAGGTGCACTGATAAAGTTAAGAATTAAAGGCATAGGTTTTATTCAGTAATTCCTGTCAATCACTATGAAGTGTTGACAATATCAGATGTTAAAGGTGACAAAGGGGGTAATTAATTAAAGTGCAGTAGTATTGACCAGGCACTTTCACTTGGAAACTTAATAACATGGTCTTCTATGTTTGTACAGTCCTGTTATACTGTGTTTTACTTCTGGGGTTGAAATGATCAGGACAACCACTGGCTGTAGTCCTTCCTGCTTACAAAAACCTCCACTGGTTCCCTCTCCTTTCTTTGCATCCAACTCCTCTTGTACAGGTTGGACCATTAAGTAATTCCCAACAATGTTGACTCCTCTCTTCCTGAATGCCTTTATGAGTTGTTTAAAAAAAAAAATTATATTGAAGCTCCATGTGAGTATGCCCTATATATCAGAATTAACTTCTTGAAGGGTTGCACCTGTACAAGCCTCAACCAATTCCATAACCTGTATTTAAAATAGGACAAGCCTCAGAACATATTTTGAAAACAGAAAGGAAGAAAAATATATATATTAGAGACGAACTTCTAGGAACATTCAATAGAATATGTGAAGGGTTATATATTTTTCATAGGAAGTGTTTATTGATTCCTTTTCTAACGTGATCATGCCAAGTGCGAAAATGCCTACACATATTTATTTGAATCTGTGCCTATGCACTCTGCACTCACATTACAAATTTGGGGAGCTGAGATTGCAAAGTTTTCGGAGGCATGTGCACACTTTAAATATTTCACCCTTTTTCTTAACTGCAAAAAAAAAGTTTGCTTTAATCCAAAAGTTCACAACAAGTTTGCTCAACTGTAAATGTCAATGGGCAGTGCATGTTCGATTCATTCCAATTGCTTTCGCATTAGAGATTCAATCCAACTTTAAAACAGACAAGTAGAAAGTTGCGGGGTTTTCAGACTGCGTTAGTGAAGTTTGAACAATTTGGGCTGTTTCACCTGAAGATTTGGCTCCCAACTTAGATTGAACTATTCAGGGGTTTTCAAACTTTTTGGGATGTTAGAGCGATACAGCGACAAAGCGAATCTCGGCCGGTTCACACATCTCTGCTGGGAAATGTAGGTAACACTTGAGCATTATATCAAGTTCTGTTCCTGGAATCATAATTGTCCATTTCTTTTTTCTCCCAAAAAAATGCTATCACAACATAGTACATATTGGCCCAGGTTTACTACAGTGCCACATTCACGCCATAAGACACCTCAAGGGAATGAGATAATGTACCTTCCACTATATTATGGTATAGCAACACTTTGTACATAGGGGCCATTGTCCTTTATGTCCTGGTATGGGGAAAATGTATTTGCCATACAGTTGGTCAGTTACAATGAGATTGTACTCCAATGCCTGGGTGAAAATCCGTAGAGGAAATCAGTTATAATGTGAGTTGGTTTCATCCATGTCTAAGTGGTCATTTATCAAAATCTGTCAGGTGTAACATTTTGGCAACCCTAGTGCAATAAACAGCTCCACATTTATTGAAGCAGCAAACCGCCCATTTTGGACCTAGTGGTCCACCAGAGGAGAAACACCCTATTTTTAGCGTGGTTCACTACAGTACCTAGATCCCAAGATGCTTACCATTTTAGTTGCCGGTGTTACTGTGCTTCCTGAATTTTGAAAGATGGCACCCGCAGTCATCCAGTAGGAAAGTGCAATGTCATCAATTTGATTCTTCCTATGGCCCGCAGGACCTGTGGGATTTGGCAGCCATTTTTTATTTCCCTAAAGGGTGAAAAAAATTACACTGTCCAGCTCCCTTGGGCCCCAGGTTTGACTTCTGTAATGAATAAAAAAATCAATTGAAAAAAAACAGGAGCAGGCAGGAGTGCTGCGTTAACCCCTTCAGTGCCACCCCGGGGGGGCCCTTATGATGTACACCATTCATCATTGCCGCTTGCTAGTTTTTTTAGTCACACTCTGATCGCTTACTAGATCCAGCCCGGCAATCAGAACTTAAACGGCATCACGTGACCGCTCCGAAGAGAGGTCACGTGATGCGGAAGTACCGGGGGTGGCACGACCCTCTGTCACTGAAGAGGTTAAAGGGGCACATCCCATAGCTTTCCAACTGAGTTCATATAGAACACACTGTTTTACTTTAGTTATACTTATACGTAACCCCTTATCTCAGACTGATACTGCTGAGGCCGGAGCCTGAGTTCTACTCCCCATTAAGGCCTGTGCGTTCTCACTCGCGGAGCACAAAAAAAATCACAGACTTGCACACGACACCGGGGTATGGATGACCAAAATAAAGATTTATATTTAACCCCTATAACACAGCTATATTAACATAATTGTGATTCTCTGTGTAAGGATCATATACATACAACCACAAACTGCTAATGCGCTGCGCAGTTGTGTGCTAATGTCTCTCAGAGTCCCCATGACCCCATGTGGTAACGGACCCATGTGTAGGTGCTAGCACAAATGTTGGCGTTCTTATTATCAGTGTTATACTGGCAAAGTCCTGTCTCTTCACAAAGACTTTGGTACCCTTGTGTGAACTGAGGATCCCCACTTTGGTTACTCTAAACTCCATTGGTCCGTTAAGCTTCCACTTGAGGAGCCTGCCGGTTACCTAATCAGTCAGATGCCCTCGGTTGCACTTCTCAGTGCCCCGTTATTAGTGGGCACCAACTCTTGGATACAGGAGCTGTTCTCTCCTGGGTCTCTCTCTCTAGCTCCTTTCTCCATGCAGTCTGATCCTGCGCTGCTGGGCTCTGCTCCACGAGCTTGTCCAGCTGCACAGCTTTCCCTCTGAAATCCTTCAGCGGCATACCGAACTGAACTGCTCACTGTCATGGCCGCCCCCTCTTAGCAACTCCTCTCTCTCCATTAATCCCTCCTCCTTCACCAGTCTTCTTACTGTGTTGCTTGCAGGCACACGGGGTTACTTATAATTATGGATAAGCCTAAAATAACCTTATCTTTCAAAGGGCAAGCTGTTGATGCACTCGAAAATCAGACTCTTGTCCTAAAGTATCTTTAATTTAGGTTCCACTCATATTAAAGCAGCAATTCCAGTGAGTTTCTTTCTTCATTTATTAATACAGATTTGAAGCAGGGGGTCTCCGGAGCTGAACCCTGTTAATTTCAGCTCCGTGGGGCCCCTGCTTCCAGAGATACTTACCTCCAAAGGGGGCGCCGATATCTCCAGCAGTTTAAAGCCCCCCCGGTCACATGGGCCAATAGGAAGTCGCACCGGAAGATGTCACGGCTTCCTATTGGCCCCACAGGGCCGGGGGCTTTGAAAAGCAGCCATATAGTGAACCCTGGAGTGGGTACCTGTACCGGAAGCAAGGGGTCACCTGAGCTGAAATTAATGGGGTTCAACTCCGAAGACCTCCTGCTTCTATCCTGTAATTAAAAAAATGTAGAGGGGGTGGGGGGGGCGGCGGCTTGGATTGCCTCTTTAACTCCCAAACAGTGTCACGGTGCAACACGTACCACAGCTGCAGTAACATGAACAGTGTTCTGTTATTTTCTCTTGAGTTGTATGTATTCCAGAGTATTCTTTGCTAGTTTATTTAACCAATTGCTTTTTTCTTATTTCAAGTTAGGTTCGTGGATTTTCAGCAGGATTCAAAATATAATATATTAAGAATTACTTGTACAATACATTTTTCCAGCCACTAATTTGATTTCAAATTTAGGATATCTCCTCCATTATCATTGTAATTCTGTCATAACCCGCAAACCTGTGCCACAATCTATTCTCTGTGCTGGGCAGTGATTGTCCCAACACACATACAGTAAGTCTCAGGGCAGGGCCTCCTTCCTTACTATGTTAATTTATATATACTCTGTATTATACCAGATTTACATTGTTTCATATTGTTTGTGTTCTGTAAGGTTGGTGCTGTTGTGAAATTGTGCTTCAGACCCTCCAATATTTTGCAAATAAAATAGGTATCACTGTAGTTCATATGCAATTCCCATAACCTATGCAGCTTACCACACACAGAAAACAACTTTCTGTTTAATACTGTAGGTGCAACTGGTCTTACAGGACCCAAAAATATTTTGGATAAGGAACCCTATAATTATATTGTGAGATTCTGCAGACCCCCAACCCTCTCTAATAGCGTGACTGAGATCAGATGCATTATAAGGAACCCCACCACTCTCTAATAGCGTGTCTGAGATCAGATGCATTGTAAGGAACCCCAACCCTCTCTAATAGCGCGTCTGAGATCAGATGCATTGTAAGGAACCCCAACCCTCTCTAATAGCATCTGAGATCAGATGCATTGTAAGGAACCCCAACCCTCTCTAATAGCGCGTCTGAGATCAGGTACAGTACATTGTAAATTCATCTATATCTGGTACAATTTTCAAATTACCTTAAAATTGCAGGGAACCCTTTAGGGACGTCTGGGAACCCAAGGTTTCTTAGGAACCCCTGTTGAAAAATACAGTTATAGTTGGACAGTATTGTGCTGTATAACTCAGAATATAGATATTAATATCCTTTGAAACTGCAGGTCCCACTCCCTTGTACCTTGTTTCCAGTGTCTCTGTGCCTGAAATATAGAAACACACAGTCCAAAGACGGGTTCATATTGCTGCTAGGGATGTGTGCAAGGTCCTGAACCAGAGCCTTAACCAGGAAATGACATCAAAGCTGCATGGGTTGCCATAGAAGCCCCAGTAAAGCCCTGTCTCCAGGCCTCAGACAGGAATTTGACATTTAAAAATATCTTTAGGGATTGGCACAAAAAGTAAACATAAATAATCACTTCATCTTTAGGAATTGTAGAAAAAAAAAGAAAAGAAAGGGAGTTATGTTTGGTGAACAAGGCTGTATCAATATACAGATGTAGGGTTGCCAGATGGCTTCTCCAAAAATACTGGACACAATAGGGAAGGTACGACGCGCTACACACACACACACACACACACACACACACACACACACACACACACACACACACACACACACACACACACACACACACACACACACACACCTCTGACCGCTGAGATAAACATTGCATGAAAGGCAAAGTACACAAGTATAAATACATTACATTTACATGACAATCACAATTGAGGATGTGTAAACCATTATTAATGGTGACTAATAAAGAGGGTTTTCATATGTAAATCAAAGAAAAGAGGTCATGGACACTGCAGAAATACTGTATGAGCATGAGGAACATTTCATCATCATTTTATGTAGTCCTTGTCAAGTGTAGGTACCGATATTATTGGGGAAGGAATAGATCAGCATTTCTGCTAACAAATATCTAAAAAGTATTACGTTGAATCCAATGCAATGCACTGAATAATTATATTTTCTCGCAACTTAATTAACATTAAGTAGTAATAGTTAACTTAATTAACATTGGGATACGTGGTGATGTCATACCGAAGGCGTCCTAACCACACCGTAGGGTATGCCGGCTGAACTAGGGATCTGTCACCTGTGCTCCTGAGTGCTTCACACACACCTTCGGGTGTCGGGAAGCTTCCGGAGAGCGCCCCAGCTCCAAGACTACTGGTCCAGTCCGTCATTGAGGAAGGACTACTGTACAATACCCCCACGTCAGCAACACGGAGCTTCAGAAAGTCTCAGGCGGCAGTGTTGTGCCAGCAGCGGCGTTCAGAAGGTTAAGGCGGCCGGTCACCAGAGCTCCTGAGTGTTACACAAGAACCATCACAGCTGTCAGTGGACGTGAGGTGACTGATCCTGCCCAAGATATACCAATCAGCATATAAACGTTCTAATTACGCTCAAGCAGTTTGTCCCAGAAAGCAGTTAAAGGCAGTGCCCTAGATACTATTACTCTATGCCAGCTAAACGGAGCTGCACTTAGGCTGTAACAGTAGCAGTGCTATAGTAGAGAGTGTGAAGTTGGTAGTCACCAGCGCTGCTGAGTTTTCCACAAGCACCCTCACGGGTGTCAGGAAGGATCAGTTGACTTCTCCTCCCCCCCCCAAAAATACCCGATAACAGGATACCAATCCGATATACTGGCATTGTATACACACTGTTAGCTCTACAGTGAGAACTAAATGACTGTATATAAAGTAGGGCACCCCATACATTAAGGTATTAAACAATCAGAGGGTCAGATTAACCCAGAAGACCCTGGCAGCTAGGCAGTGCTATCTGAGTTCAGAACTTCCAAGTTCCTGCCCACCCACAGGCCTTGGTTCACAGCCGAACGAGGCATAAACCACCCGTAACCAATCACCCCAGAAAGATGTACAGTACTTCCATGCAGACAACTGCTCAAATTTTCTGCCCGTTTATCTATGACGATTTGAATTAGCCTGACAGAGGTGGGTTTATCACCAATTGCATGGTGAAATTGTATATGCCTCAATTATTTGATTTTGTTTATACCAATAAAGTTTATTTTTTTTATCTCAATCAGATTCACATCCGTTGAATTCTAGGGGGTATGAATTAATCTGATATCAAGTATCATATTTTGGTGATTCCTCACACACTAGTCTCTGTATATACCCTCATCAACTAACGGTTTTCTTACCACCCAGGCAAATCTGTGAGTGCCCGCAACTGGGTATTCCTATCTCTTTCCGTCTGTGGAAAGAGACACCTCTCTCTTTTGTCGCTAGTACTTAACCATTACCCTAGTGCACCTAGACGGTTGAACGGGTGGAACCTATTACCCTAGATTCAATAGAAACAACCTTTTTTTTAAATACATTTTTGTGCTCCTACACTTTATCATATCAAGTTGGAAAATGTTACTCACTGCCATTATAATAGTTAGACATGATCAGTGCTAAGGTAAATAGATAGAGGGTAGTGCACACTGGTAATAGTGGGGTACTTAGCTGCCAGTGCACTGGTTCTGGGGAGCTCCTGACGTCCCAAAATAGTCCAGTAGAAAGTGAAGAAGCAGACACACGGTCTTAATCAGCAACATAGAGGTTTAATGTGCCATGAAATCCAACGTTTCGGCAGTACAACACTGCCTTTCTCAGGGTGTAGGCCTACAGTATTATTGTACTGCCGAAACGTTGGATTTCATGGCACATTAAACCTCTTTGTTGCTGATTAAGACCGTGTCCCGGCTTCTTCACTTTCCACAGTGCTAAGGTAACCCACAACAAACATGAGCAATACAGCCCTTCTATAAAAACAGTTCGTCTCGTTTGTTTTTTTTTCTTCTCGGGAAGACTTGGTTATCAAGGCAACACAAACCTCTCAAGTTGTTTCAATCACGGCAGAGGCTGAAAAACTTCAAGTGTGGGTGCGATAGCAAAGGCCTGTAAATCCCCCTCCCGTCCACTTTATTTATAGTCAAGAGTTTATGACTATTAAGCTGTGGGGGGGTCCATGCTTCTTAATGGGACCCCCTGCCAGTGTTAATCCTTTGGTGCCGTCACCACGCATTGCAGTGGCACAGAAGGCAGCAAGTCTTGCTACATCTGTAGACGGACAGCCGCGAAACTCCGTTAAATCAGGGCTCATACCATAAGTTTACCTAAAACAGGAACAAACGTTATGTTCACAGAGTTAATATAGTATACTAATACTAAAACGTATGCAACAACAACATCCGCGCGACAGCTCATTAGCATGGGCCTAACGCCATGTTGTAGCGCAATGTTGTGTTATCTTCCAATAACGTGACATTATGCCAGTCATGCCATAACTCCTATCAAGACCCAGTAATTATGTTTTTGATGAAGAGGAGGGAAATAGGAGAGGGAAATAATGCTAGAAAATAACACTAATGTTATTTAAATTATGAGTGAGGTTACACCCATCCATACCCAGTATCAGCCGTATTTCCATGTCTGCGTGAGAGTAACACCAAGTGTAGGTATCCCATGCCTTTTTCTGAGGTGGAACGCGTTGGAACGCAGTTCCTGTACTTTTTTCATAAACCATGTGGTAAATTTTGTTGCATTATTGTGATTATCTAAAAAAAAAAAAAATTGTATATGTTTTATAAAACGATTAGAATGTAATAATTATTTCCAAAAATAATAACAGATTCTAAACGATGTTGAAATGTGAATAAATGTGTATACAGATGCAGTCACCAGTATCCGATCACTTGCCTGGGTAAAAACAAAGGCATCTCACAGTTAATGGCTCAACATTTCTGTGAGATTCCTAATGGCCCATTGGATTAACTCAGCGGGGACCCCCCACTGTGTTAATCTGATGGGCCATTAGGAATCTCACAGAAATGTTGAGGAATGGTGAAGCATTTACTGTGAGATTGGCCCAGATTTTCCAAGGCAAGTGATCTAATACTGGTGGCTGCATCTGTATTATTGTGCATGTCCAAGAATAATTTCCCCCGGTCTCTCCTTCACTTTTTTTTCTAGAAAAAAAAGAACGGGATAAAACTTAAATAACGTAACATTAAGTCACTGTGTTAACCCTAAAACACTTTTGTGGATTTGCAATGTCATAATAATCCCAGCTTTGCATATAGTTTGCGTATAATTGGCATACCATTTGCATGTCATTATCACTAACACCTGTTATAGTTAATGCAATGCTCTTTTTAGGGAAAAACATGGCTGAATGTTATGTTATTGTCCTTTGAAGATACCCTGTTAGCCTTAACGTGATGTTAAGTATGTATATCTTTATTTATATAGCGCCCACAGTTGACTTGGCGCTTTACAAGCGAGACAATATAGTATTATAATTGTATTATATCTGTGATTATGATTATAATCAGTTCAACGAACAAGATCAGGCAATAGGAAAATAAATCCCTGCCTTGGAGCGCTTACGATCTAGATTTACGCCCCATTGGGTGATTTAACAGATCTTACAACGTTTGTCCAGGCCGGTGTGTCCTCACGCTTGGACTACTGCAATACACTCCACCTGGGTCTTCCGGGAAAAGAGCTGCACCGCCTGCAGCTGGTGCTGAATGCTGTGGCCAGCTTGTTAATTAATCAGACCAGCTCTTGCCACATGACACCTGTTCTTCATTCTCTGCACTGGCTGCCTGTAAAATGGCGAATTTATTGCAAGATTGACTTGATGACACTCAAGGCTCAACATGACCAGGGTCCCAGCGATCTGAAAGAGCTTCTAGTTCCCTACACTCCCATTCTCTCACTTTGATCTGCAGATGAAGGACTCCTAACAGTTCCCAGAATCTCCTTGACTTCATTGGGGGCCCGAGCTTTTAGCAACGCTGCTCCCACTCTGGAACAATTTGCCTCATACAGTTCGAAAGGCCCCCTCTCTGGGAATCTATAAAAACAGGCTCAAGACCTACTGGTTTACCCAGGCATTTAATTATGAACCACAACCTGTCCGACATTTAACAGATATAGTACCGTCCCATCCTGTATTTTATATTTCCTTATGTTTGGTCTCTTTTATAACCTTAAATCTTTACTTCTTTTTCTCTTTTCGTAACTGTGAAGTACTTTGAATCCCATTGGGAGAAAAGCGCTATATAAATAAAGTTATTATTAAGATCTGGACCTTATTGCCTAGAACTGCCAGTCCCATGTACTGTAGCAAGTCCAAAAAATGTTTTTAAACAACCTACTGTACTATAGCAATGTACAGGTGTAATTGGTATGTATAGAAAGATGAAATCATGCTATAAGTACCCGTTTTCATTATTGGTATCCCGAGAAAATGAATGTTTGCCTGTTCATTGAATCAGCTTTATTCGTGCTTATCAGCTAATTGCGTTTATCTATTTAACTGAGGAAGGCATCATAATTACTTTACAAACCAAGAACAAAATTAAACAGACATTATTTACTGGTAGATTTGAGGACGGACAAATAGTCTTATAAACAAATGACAACACAGAAATGTTAAAAGTTCACTAAATTATTTTAATTAAAAAAAAATGTGTTAGTAAATTACATTTAACCTTTTAAACTTGCCACTATCCTTAGTTTTCTTTGGTCCTAGAAGGCACTGACCCTTCAAATATTTCTTAGGGAGGATTTTTGGTCCCTTGCTCTTTGTGCTCAGTGAATATTTATTTATTACCATATTTGTTGATTTTATTATTTTACTTTTATCATCATTTTATTTGAGGAAGTTATATTTGATGTTCGAGTTTATTTTGATGTTCTATATGCCTCCCCTCCCCTCGCTCATGTTTGCTTTTTTTTTATCCTTAAAGTAGTGATCCTGCTTTCCTTTTCTTTTTTGGGGGGGGTTATAGGATTGAAGCAGGGGGTCTCCAGAGCAGAACTGCGTTAATTTCAGCTCTACAGAAATGTCAGCCCTGCTTCCCGAGATATGTATGTCGGTAGGGGGCGCCGGTATCGGCTCCGATTGAGCTCAGTGGGGCTATCAAAATGGTGGATTTAAAGCTCCTGCATCACACGGGCCAATTGGAAGCCATGACATCATCCCTTGTGGCTTCCTAGTGGCCCAATTGACCGGGAGCTTTAAACTCGCAGAGCTGCTACCGGCACCCGCTACAGAGGCAAGTATCTCAGGAAGCAGGGTTTGACCTCTGGTGCCGCTACATAGATGATATATTCATTCTGTGGCGCGGCACCAGACAGACACTCACCCGGTTCATTGGCGCACTCAATGTCAATGGCCTGAATTTGCGCTTTACGTGTGACATTCAGACGGACAGACTTAACTTTTTAGACATCACGATTATTAAAGGCAACAACGGTCACATAAGCACTACACTGCACCGTAAGGAAACTGCCACAAACAGGGGTTCTGAGTATGGATTTTCATTAAATATAGTATCAATTGTAGAGTGGTGGTGGGAGAGGGGAGCTTGCTTAGGAGCTCCCTTCCTCCTAGTAGGCTCATCCACCTATTTTTGTCAGGCTATCTAGCCTTGTTCATATCCCACTGTGGGCTACAGTCATTTAGTACTGTATTAGAGTCTTTACTCTTTAAGCCCATTCTTTGCTCTGGGGAGTTTTTTAATACCCCTTATTTTAACTTTATATCATCATCATATCTTTACCACTATTGGGTGTTGTGAGCTCTACCTTTTCATGTTTGGTTCATACCGTCAGTGTTTATCTATAGTGAGATTGAGTGCTGTTATGTAGGGGACCCACTGGTCTATTTGCCCCTCTTGGGACAATTGCTTACCAGTTTTCAAATTGAGTTCATTGTTTGTCTTCCCCACTGCACCATTCACCATATCTATCTTGGTTTCTTAAGGCTGCGCTTATAGTGCCTGGCAACGGCAACGTGACGCCAAAACAAATACATTGAATCCGTCGCATGCGCTTATAGTAGGCGCGACGGCGACAGAGCGACCAAAAATTTGGTAGTCAGTGTTATTTGATTTTTGGAGAGACAGTCGCCACATGTGACTGTCTCTAAACCAATCACAGAGCGCCTATTGCACTCTGCCCTCCCCATTTGTGACATCACTGGCCTTGTCGACAGCGACGTCGCACAAACTTTAAGTGCAACTTTTGCGAATTGCCACGGCAACGGGTGACGTTATCGGTAGCGTCGCCGGCACTATAAACGCGGCCTAAGGAGTGCTGGTGTCATATCTGTTGTTGTGATACATAGTTTGTTGTTTAAAATGAACTATTTTGACACTTTGCGTCATGTTGAGTACCTGCTACACTTTATATAAAAGCAGAATTATGTGAATGTTTTTATTTGTACCTAATGTAATATACATTAGTGTCATATTACTTATTATAGTCATACTGCGCAACTAATACATTTTGTTAACCTATATAATGATACACCTGAGCTGCGTCAGATACATTTTTGGTTGATACTCCTAAATATCAGCAGAATTCTGCGCTAACAATATGTGGCAAACAGAATTTGTAGGGTTTATCCCAAGTTAAACGTGGCAGATGATTTTGAAGCCCTTTCTGCTTTTTTTGGCGCCCAGAAACATTATTTTTTAGCACACCATTAACAGCTACGCCTAGCGCAGGCTATTTCTGTGCACATGAAAACATTAAAAAAAAAACAATTTTTTATGCTGAGGGAGCCATTGAGAAATTGCAGGTTACTAAATATACTGTAGGTGCACACAAGCGCACCAATTTTGCACCAAAGACGGCATTTGCGACGCTTAGTACATAGTGTAAGTCCCATGGTGTTTTCCCCTGCTCCCATTTTCCTATTGTGAATAAAAGATTCTGCTTTTTCCTGCCCTGATCCTTTGACTATTATGTTCCTTTATAAACCAAGCAATATCCTACATGTGGTTTTTTTTTTTTAATAAATCAATTCCGTACTATGAGAAAAGTACTTTTGCATTTAAAAAAAAAAAATTTGAATGACATTTTTAATGTATTATAATGTTACACGCATTTTTTGTTTCTATAGCAAGCATTTACAAAATCACATCCCCTTCCCTCTTCTGAAACAGGCTCTTGCACACCCCTTTTTGATCCCTGCCCTCTCTAGCAGTGCACCAATTGTATCTAGTGACTGCCTGGTCACATGATCTTCCTCACAGAACTTTGCATCTTTGGTCCTCTTCTGCTCCACTGAAAGCCATTTAGTGAACCCCGTAGCCGAATCTTTGCCGATCGATCAAAGGAGAAGGGATCGATCGGCAACTTACCTAATTACTTATTAAAGGAGAACATTTTTTTTTTTTTAAAGTTAGCTTTGACTGCTGCTTTAAGCCTGCTATCCCTTTAACTGGAATAGATTTTGAATTGATGACTTCCATAGTTAATTTTACTGCTGGCCTCTTTCTCAACCCCTTTTTCTGTGGTTCTTTTTAAAGACTGTCTCCTCTCCCGACCCTTCTAAGTGCTGCCTTGGAAAGGTCCCAAAACAATGCCCAAGACAAGAAAAACAAAGATGGCTTTCTTGATAGCGGTCAACAATTTCAAAGGATTTATAACTAATCAAATGCAGGGTTTCCCAGAGACAAATCAATTCTCTCCTTTTGCTAAAAAAAAAAAAAAGAACTCCAGTCAATAGTCAAATGATAGTACAGCACTGTAGCTTTGGGAGCTTATGACTGAAGTTGAATGAGCTTGCTTCAGCACGATGCAGTATGTGCTTCTTGTGGAAGCCATTGCAATTTGTGTATAATGTAGAAAATAACAGCATGTTCAGTTGCCGTATGGTCTACTGTAATTGAAATGCAACACATGGAAAGCTGGATGCAGCACACGACTTAGGCTGCGCTGATAGTGCCGGCGACAGCGACGCGACGGCAAAGTCACGCTGCGGTCACTGGAAAAATCAAATTGACTTGACTTCCAGCGATCGCGATCAAGCCGTCGCTTCTACTATGACTGGGCGGGGGGGGGGGGGGGGATAGATCAAGCATGTCTGGCAATGATAGACAAAAAAAAATCAGGGTGAACACAGATAGTGTCACTTTGTTACCATGCTTTCATCTTGTGGAGTAAAATGAGCCTTTGTCCTCAGCTCAGTGTTCTGCAGAACGTATAAGGATTTGCTGGAAATCAGACGACACGTATTGATGTGCATAATCACATGTATTTAAAACAGGCTGCAATTTTGAGTAAAATATGGATTGTTTCACAATTCTTCTCATGAAAATATCACTTGTGAGCACATGTCTCAGGCAGGACTGCAGCCCTGCTTTTCACCATTATCTCCTAGCATGCAATGCTTCCACTGCAGCCAGGGATTCTGGGAAATGACATGCAAATGAGCACACAGTTTCACCTTCTGCTTCAAATCCATGATGATATGGAGCCCTATAGGTTTATGTCTACCATAGTAAATAGATTTTCAGCAGAGCCCGGGTTAAGAGGTATAGGCAATAATCCTACAATTCTTCTCCAAAGCAGGGGAACGCAAAAAAAATCACTGCAAACTAAGGAAAATAAACACAACAAATAAACAGCAAAAATGGGTCACCAGCTTCTGTTCATGCGTACGTGTGTTGTAGTGATAGCAGGTTTGCTATGAATATTACACATGTTTATTTCAATAGAAATATGGGATATTGGAATTAATGAATGAAGAATGGTAACAAAACCGTGAAATAAAAAAATAATGTCTTCCCAGATAGCTAATGTTATTTTAATCTGAATTATGCAAACCACACCGTGGTAACCTATGAATTTTAAATGATTAAATGAATAATATATCTGGGTTTACTAGAGGAACAACAACAATATTTGTTATTGTTAAGATAAAACAGTGGAAGGATGAAGAATATTGTGGATTAATAATGTTGAACCCTTCCAATGAAAAAAAGGGCATATAACATCAGGCAATTACATCACTAAGGTCATTTTAAAGCAGCAATCACTCCCCTCCCAACCCCAACCCCCCCCCCCCCCCCACACACACACACACGCACACACCTCCCCCAGAAGCCTATCTTGGATTAACTCATAATGTTAGTATCTTGACCCTTTAAAAATGTTTCCTAATATCTATAGTATGCTCTTGTAAGTGCCACCCCTCACAGGCAGTCCAAGAAAAAAAATACAATTAATTACATTTTCTCATCTCTTATTACATAGTTCATTGTAGTAATCTTCTAGCAGTTTTACATTCTGGAGAAACATTGATTTAAAATCCTTTTTTTTCGAGACATCTTTAAAAAAAAAAAAAAAGACCAATATTGAGATTTTTGTTAAAAAAAAAAATGTGTTCTAACTCTTCCTATATTGGGTTAGTAATTTTACTCTAGAAAATTTACAGGAGCGTTGAATAAAATGCTATAAAATTTTTTTATATATATAACAAACTGCTAATCATTAAGCTGCCGGATGTCCGTAGCACCAGAGCTGGTGACGCGAACGGAAAGACAAACGTGCAATCTCATTCTCTGAATATTACTAGGTAAACGCTCTACAGGCAGTCCTCGGTTATCCAACAGAATCCGTTCTGGAAGTGGCGTTGGATGGTGAAACCGTTGTGAGTCCCATGTTAATCAGTGGTGGTGAGTGTTGGATAACGCATTCAGGTGTCGGATAACGTCCCATAGGAAGGCATTGAAAAACATTGGATATGCCATTTGTTGTAAAGTGAAACGTTGGATAATGAGAACTACCGCTATATTATATCGCGTTAAGGGAGGAGCGAGTCAACATAATAGGACAAATATTAGTAACACGGTATGAAACACGGGGAAAGCAACATTTGAAACGCCATCAAATTGTCCTAGTACCGTCAAACTTCAGTTAAAAACGATACTGTCTGGCCTATTTAATTCTCATACAATGATGTGGTATTATACTGTATGAGCCTATAAATACGCCTTGTTTCCACTGATAGTCAAGGCCAAAGAAATGTAAATACTGAATATTACTTCTACTCACACATTATTGCGACTTGAAAAGAAATCCAGTTAATATGTCACAAACTGTAATACACTTCCATGAAACAATCTCATTCGCAACGAACTGTGCGAAAGTTGAAAAACAAAAAAAAACAAGACACAAAAGTCATTATTCTCAAGAAGGCCGTGATGTATACACAGTTACAATATACTGTACAATTCAGAAATAGAAATCTGGTACTTCAGTGGACTTGTGAAGTTTTTTTTTAAAGCATGTTCTTGTATAGCACTGCTAGGTTTTACATAGTGCTTTACAGAGACATTTTGCAGGCACAGGTCCCTGCCCCGTGGAGCTTACAATCTATGTTTTTGGTGCCTGAGGCAGGGAGATAAAGTGACTTGCCCAAGGTTACAAGGAGCTGACACCGGGAATTGAACCAGGTTCCACTGCTTCAAACTCATATATATATATATATATATATATATACATATATATATATATATATATATATATATATATATATATATATATATATATATATTTATATATTTATATATATATATATATATATATATTTATATATATATATATATATATTTATATTTATATATATATATATATATATATATATATATATATATATATATATATATATATATATACACACATGTATACACTGTATCAACCAGTATAGATAGATCATGAACATAATCTGAAGAGATTATATAAAGAAAGAAAAAAAAATTGAAAAACATTTATTGGAACAATAATAAAAAAGGGGGAATTAAAATGGCCAATGTGAACAAAGTATTAGTATTAGAATGTACAGTGTTGTTTGGTACCATGGTTACCAAATGTATTTTAATTTTTAATATTTCATTTCTCTGAAATGGTTCAAGCAAATTGTCTGAAATTTTAGTACAAGTTGCAAAATAATGCATTTAAGGTTTTCTATCAAGAATCTGGTCGATAATTGTTTCTTATCACTTAAACAAAAAATAAAATACATACATTCCAAGATGTGGGCTGCACTGATTTGGTTGAAACTTCTGGCAGATCTAAGATAGGATGGCAGAAAGTTAACCTCAACATTTCATTAGAATCGGTCAAGGCATTTGGCCTCTGGAGAGAGAACACTCAAACACAACCAAAGGTCAAAGTCTAGTGGAAGTCTTCATTTTGCTCGATACACTCGCTCACTCATCCAATAAGGGTTACAGCATGGCAGCCGTGTGACTTTCAGAGAATGCTATAACAGCACTGTAATAGTTACATTAAAGGAGCAGATGATCCTTCAAAAAAGTTTTTTCCACCTAGGTGGAACGCCGTGGGTCTGTGGATCTGAACCACATTACAGGCATACCCTGCATTAACGTACACAATGGGACCGGAGCATGTATGTAAAGCGAAAATGTACTTAAAGTGAAGTACTACCATTTTTCCACTTATCGATGCATGTACAGTACTGCAATTGTCATATATGTGCATAACTGATGTAAATAACGAATTTGTAACAGGCTCTATAGTCTCCCCGCTTGCGCACAGCTTCGGTACAGGTGGGAAGCTGGTATTGCTGTTCAGGACGTGCTGACAGGCGCATGCGTGAGATGCCGTTTGCCTATTGGGCGATATGTCCTTACTCGCGAGTCTACTTAAAGTGAGTGTCCTTAAACCGGGGTATGCCTGTAATCACTCTTTAAATTAATGAATTCTAATACACAAAGAACACAGAGGTGCAGACAGACTCTATTTTTTTATTATAGATTATCTTCTTAGTACTATATGGTACAGGCATACCCCGCATTAACGTACGCAATGGGACCAGAGCATGTATGTAAAGTGAAAATGTACTTAAAGTGAAGCACTCCCTTTTTCCCACTTATTGATGCATGTACAGTACTGCAATCATCATATACATGCATAACTGATGTAAATAACGCATGTGTAACAGGCTCTATAGTCTCCACGCTTGCACACAGCTTCGGTACAGGTAGGGAGCCGGTATTGCTGTTCAAGATGTGCTGACAGGCGCATGCGTGAGCTGCCGTTTGCCTATTGGGCGATATGTACTTACTCGCGAGTGTACTTAAAGTGAGTGTCCTTAAACCGGGGTATGCCTGTACTCAGTAGGTTTTTTTTATTTTTGTGTAGGCTGGAGACACCAGTGAACATCAAAAATACTAACCATAAAAAAGTCTAGTCCATGCAAACAAGTCCTTTGTTCATATTTCTGAAGTCTTTCCCAATATTAACTTGCTGGATTATTTTCATTTAATTACCTCTGCAGTCATATTTAGAGTAGACTACTAAACTGCTATCAGTCAGACTAGTCAGGAAATAGTTTTTTTTATATCAGTTTCTAAGAACAAAGTAGTAAGGGAGGATTGCAGGTTCAAAAGCTGAACTTTGTGAACTCTGAAGGTCGTTCGGAAGTTTGAGTCGAACTTCGGTACAAAACTTAAATGTGAGCAAACTTCAAGCCCAAACCCAAGAGAGGCTTATCCTCACATTTGTTTGTTTTTATGTTTTTCGTTTTGAGAAACTAGACAAACTTTGGAGTTTGCGGACAAAAAAACGTGCAAACTCTTGTGGAAAATGTGAAAAAAATGGTCTTTCTTATCTCACAGCCGATAGAAGAATATGTGGCCAAGTGGTTTTATTCAATTATATGTATGTTTCTTTGTAAAAAAAAAAAAAAAGGGGGGGGGGAATTGAACTGGTGCTCATGTTTTTACCAATTCTCTAATACAGGGGTGCTCAACTCCAATCCTTGAACCCCCCCACCCCCCCCAAACAGGTCAGATTTTCAGGATATCCCAGCTTCAGCATAGGTGGCTCAGTCAAAGACTGAGACTCTGATTGAGCCACCTGTGCAGAAGCAGGGACTGATTGAGCCACCTGCGCTGCCGCTGGGATAACCTGAAAACCTTCCTGTGGGGGGCTTGAGGACTGGAGTTGAGCCCCCTTGCATGAACACATACAGTACTTAACCAATTTGCCTTGTCTTAATTATACTAATGCAACTTGCCTATGTATTGCCTGGAAGCCCTCAAGGAATGAACTCAAGTACCCCTGTTGTAGTGGGTTAGTTTTGTAGATACGGTTGCCAGCCAGACCAAGGTAATTGATCCAGTCCAGTTTTTTTATAGTACTCTTTTCTCAATAGAACATAAATCAAATGATACTTTATCAAAGATACAGTATAACGCAAAACTAGCCCAGTCTGTCCTATTGACCTTGGAAAACTTAATTGAAAAAAAAAAAACCCCATAAAAATCCCCTATTGATGCACAATTACAGATGTAGCGAGACTTACTGTCCCCAGCGCCGGGGACGAACAAGCAAGTCTGCGCTGCTGCGCACAGTGTCTGCTGCGAGGAGTCCATGCTTCTGAACGGGGAACCCGCAGCGTTAATCCTTCAGTGCTGCAACCACAAGCGGCCGCGGCACCGCAGACGTTACGTTTTGCTACATCTGTATATAAAAACGAGCATCGGGGCTCTCATTATGGATCTCACCAAACAGTCTGTGGTTATGTAGGCATGTTCACAGCTGTATTTGTCTGCTCAACAGGAGTAAACGTTCTTAATAAACATTTTTAAGCACAGTTCCTCCACATTCCCAGAATAAACATAGAAATATAGAAACTGACGGCAGATAGTGAAATGGGCAGACGGCCAAGAAGTTC
Organism: Ascaphus truei; assembly: GCF_040206685.1. Classification (NCBI taxonomy): domain Eukaryota; kingdom Metazoa; phylum Chordata; class Amphibia; order Anura; family Ascaphidae; genus Ascaphus; species Ascaphus truei. Next base: position 34,113,173 of record NC_134492.1, read on the forward strand.
TTATCTGCTGTAAAACTTCAGACCCCATTTGATCCTGGGCTCTCTTTCGTATTTAGCCTTATCTCCATCCCAAACATGTTTCAATTTTCTTACCTTATTAGCCTCTGGCACCTCTGTTGGGGAGGCCACCCCAACAATTATTTCCATGAAGAAGGACTTCCTCGCATTTCCTGAGCCTCACACCCGCCAGCTTCAGAGCATCACCTCTTGTTCTAGCACTTCTCTTTCTCTGCAATTGTCAACCAAGTGGCCACAGACGGTCTCTCTGCCTGCTGTTACATTGTTACATCGTTACATACTATAGTTACATAGTAGATGAGCTTGAAAAAAAAGACATACAGTATGTCCATCAAATTCAATTTATGCTAAATTTAGATGAGAGATACTCATCCTATATTTGTATTTACAGTATTTTGATCCAAAATGTTGTTTGTTTAATGTTAAGTGGGTAAACCTTCTGAAATACCTGTATTGGGCTATTTTCCCATGGACCAATTGATCCACAAAGCGGGATGTGTTTTCCATAGGTTTGAGAGCAATGGGTAACATGGAGATTCTGGGTCTGTTCAAATAAAGCTCTTTGGCTACACAGTGTGCTTGTTTTAACTAATAGTTACATTTATAAATAGGTTGATATGATATTTCTATGATACTTGCAGCTCTATCATCAGTATGAAAGTTTCAGGGACAAAGGCAAAATCACCTAACATGCAGTAAAAGATGCCTGAAAGTGCACACATGGTACTTAGAGATAGGTCTCAGTGAATGCAGCCTGTGGTTGAGAAAAGAAAAAGCACTGCAAAGATTGTTGATTTACCAGGTCTAATCAGTACAGTTTATGTGTAGTTAGATATTGACTGATTGCTTTAGCTAGTGAGACGAACAGACATTATTTAATCAGACATACTGGACACTGCATCTTGTACCACAGAGGCAGAGATACAGAATAAGCTACAGTAGATAAAGAAGACACATTAAAAAGGAAAGCTGAGGTGAAGATTGTACACACATTTCTCAGCTAGAAAACTGAATCAGGAGAGAAACACGGCTGTTAAGTTTCCAAGGAAGAAGGAAAAGGACCCGCTCTGTAAAACATAGGGACATGGAAAAGAATGCTGCTTACTTTCAGACCGGAATCCAGGGTGTTTCCCTAAGAAATACATTGTCACAGATAAATCACAAAGAACTATGTAACTAGAATAGCTGTGACATCTGTCTAATATCCTAGTTGGATTCACTTGCATACTGCTTCACTGGGCATTCGATTTTACCTTTGTGTCGGAATGTTCTAGATCAGCAAGTGCTCAACTCCAGTCCTCAAGCCACTCCCTTCCCCCTCCCCACACAACAGGTCAGGTTTTCAGGATATCCCAGCTTCCGCGCAGGTGGCTCAATCAGAGGCACAGTCAACGACTAAGCCACCTGTGCTGAAACAGGAACTGATTGAGCCACCCCTGTGCTGAAGCAGGAATATCTTCAAAACCTGACCTGTTGGGGGGGGGGGGGGGGGAGCTTGAGGACTGGAGTTGAGCGCCCCTGTTCTAAATGTATATAAACATATTTTATTAATATATATACTGTGTAATATATATAAAACAAATGTTGAAATTAAAGAAATGGACAGCAACTGTGAAAAACTGACAATGTCATAGTGATTGGATTTAAACTGGAATGCATATGTTATGACTGTATATGTCGATGTAATATATATTTCAGTATGGACTTGCATTCTTATAGTATATTCTTAAATATGCTTTCATTACGATATTTTGCAAATGGTAGCACACCAGATAAATCTGACCAATCGTGTGATCCCAGAATATGACAATAAAATGCCCCTTTAAAAAGCACGAATGGCCATGTCACGCTAGAGACAAATATGTTATGTTTTGCAAACAAATAAAGTATCCAATGAGTTAATTTCCATTTTAAAAATAGCTATTTTTTTCTGCGTTTCCTGTGACATTGACCTGCGGTTGTCATGGTATTTGCATTAATGGTCCAATAAAACAATGAGAAAAGAATATGTTTATAACTGATGTGGTTGGTGGCAGTGTACAGCTGTACCAGATATTTGACCTGATCTGACAACTTCAAGAGATAGCATCATAACAAGTCCTGAGACCTTTCTGGCTAGCAGATAAAAAGGAGAGAAAGGACACTCAATTTCCAAAAATTTATGATAATTAACAATTTGGTGTATTTCACAAGGATAGAAAATATAGAGTTGCGGCCATCTGAAATATAGAATTGTACTGACGCTAAACATGACACTGTGCCTGGGTTGCTTATGTCAGATATTTGTGTGTGTCCCCACAACTACAAGTAGCGCTGTCAAGACAGGTGTCCAGGCGTGCATTAAAATAATACGAATGCAATGATGAGGGTAGCATTATTCTAAGGGATATAGGGAGAGAATTGTAGGGCAGGATGAGTGAGTGGGCGGCAGCAGCTGGGGGCAGGAGCAGAGGGCAGGTGGCTGAAGCTGGGATCAGAACGGGCAGCAAAGGCTGGGGACAGGAGCAGAGAGCAGATGGCAGAGGCTGGGGGCAGGAACAGAGAGCAGGTGGCAGAGGCTGGTGGTGAAAGCAGAGAGCGGGCAGCACGGGCTGGGGGCAGGAGCAGAGAGCAGGCAGCAGAGGCTGGAGCAAAATGAGGCGGATACCTGCAGGACTCTGCCTGACCCTCCTCTCCATGACATCAGTGGGAGGGAGCGGAGTCTCACTGTGCTGTGTGTCAGTGTGAGTATGTATGCTGCTGTGTGAGTGTGTATACAAATGCTGTGTGTCTGTCAGTGTGTATAAATATACTGCTGTGTCTGTCAGTCTGTTAGTGTTAGGGTGACCAGACGTCCCGGTCTATAGGCCTTTGTCCCAACTTTTTTGGCCATTGTCCCGGTCATTATAGACCTGGACGCGCATGCACGATTGAAAATTGGCGCCCACTCGTGCGCATACGCAATCGGTATCGCTGATCTTACATGCGCATGAGCAGCCAGCAAACGACAATCGTGCATGCGCGGTCGACGTTTGCACATGCGCAGGTTTTTCCAGGGACAAATATGGTCACCCTAGTCAGTGTGACAGTGTGTCAGTGTGTCAGTGTGACAGTGTGTGTAAATTCAATCCAGTCCTGTGCGAAGGCTTCTTCTCCCAGCCTGCAGTCCTTTTTCTCTGGTCTCCCTCTGCCCAGTGGGAAAACAGGTATTTTAAACAGATCCCAACTCTAGCTCCTTGATTGGTGCTGTCACAGTTTAATTAAATATCCCTGTGGTACAGAAAAAGTGTATGCCCCCAAAGATGAGAGGATATTTTTCTTCCTTCGCAACCAAACCAGGTTTTGAACCCAGTACCTGGGAGAAGAGAAGCTCTGCATATCATGCTCATAGTAGAATCATCCAGTGCAAAACATCTCTAATATGAGCTTTATCGCTGGGTTCTGACACACAGGCTGAGAGTCTATCTGAAGTCTGCCCCCTGGTGGTGAGTCCGGAATCTGATTTGGTTGTGAAACAAAATAACTTTTATGCAACTATAAATGTTGTATTGTACTTTGCAGCATTTGTTCAGATGTTTTATACTTTGTTTCTTCTCTCTGGACAATCATTATGGTGAGAGTGAGTGACTGAAAAGATTACAAACTAACGCCCAGAACCACAGACCTCTATTATTGGTCTCGAGTCAGCAAACTCCATTTAAACAGAGTTACTATCGCACCCGGAAATCAAATAATACCGGGGTGTATAACCGCAATTTTATGACCCAAGCGATCAATATTGCGGTAATATTTTCCAGGGTACGATATTTTTAGAATAGTCGTGATTTGCAGTTTCACTGAACAGGTAATGACAGGTAAATTACCGCGTTGCCATGATGGGGAGGGTAATATCATATTTCAACCGTAGGGTTATGTAATATACATTATTAATGAATAAATACATGTATACATTATTACATAACACTATGGTAGAAATTACATTAACCACTTTGATGCCTGTGACTACCAAGGTATACCACAGTCATCAAAGTGCTTAATCATACTAAGACTACACTACCTACCCCCCTTGGCTACCTTGGTGCAGGGGTGCCCATCTCCAGTCCTCAAGATCCCCCAACAGGTCAGGTTTTCAGGATATCCCAGATTCAGCACAGGTGGCTCCATCAGAGGCTCAGTCGAAGGCTGAAGCTGGAATAGCCTAAAAACCTGACCTGTTGGGGGGCTTGAGGACTGGAGTTGCGCACCCCTATCCTATTGACTAGTAAAGCATTGCCATGCGGTTTCATGTGCAGTTTGTTTGGAATGATTGTCAGCAGCCTTATATGTAACGGCATATCTCTTATATATCACCATATCACATGGAGGCTGCATTTTCCATTAAATAGTAAGAAGAGAAATGAGTGAGACTCCAAGCATACTTTATGTGCATGATTTTCTTCACAAAACAAGAATTGGATGTATTATATATATACTGTATACATATATTATGTATTAAAACTGATTCATGTCCCCTTTTCTCCATCAGCTGCCTATTCTGGCCTCATCTGTTGTAAGCCTCTACTTTCTGGAGCTGACGGACGTCTTTAAACCAGTTCATTCGGGGTTTAGCTGCTATGACCGGAGCCTAAGTATGCCGTATATTGAGCCTACCCAGGAGACCATCCCGTTCATGATGCTTCTCTGTTTAGCATTCACAGGACCAGCGGCGACGGTGAGTGTGTGACTTTTCTTTAAAGCACCAGTTCAAGCTGCCTGGTTTTGTTTTACATTTTTTCCCCCCTTTAATATGTGTATCAATACCACCAACACATTGATAAGTAATTAGCCAAGTTGCCGATTGGTCCATTCTCCTGTGATCAACCGGTGAAGATTCGGCTTGGGGGTTCACTAAATGGCGGTCAGTGCAGCAGAAGTGGACCCAAGATACTTTGTGGGGAAGGTCATGTGACCAGGCAGTCACTAGATACAATTAGTGCACTGCTAGAGAGAGGGCATGGCTCAAAAAGGGGTGTGCCAGAGCCTGTTTCAAAAGGGGAAGGGGCTGTGACTTTGTAAATGGTTGCTATAGAAACAAAAAAGGCTTGTTACATTATAATACATAAAAAATGTAATTTAGAGTTGTTTAAAAAAAATATATATATATATATATATACACTTTCTCATAGTACCAAACTTATTTATTTAAAAAACATGTACTGTATGATATTGCTTAGTCTGTAGCTTTAACATGATTTTATTTTATAATTTTAGTCTCACTGTTCAATCCACTGTAATTACATAGATCATAAAGCATAATAAAATATGGTGAAACAGTTCAGGTGTAAACTTTAGTTAATTGCCCAAGCAATGAACCACCACCAGTATAACAACACATTTTAGTGAAGTTTAATCAATTACAAAGCAAAGTGTTTATTAGTAAGGATCTCCGTTTTCTGTGGAAGGCTGAAAGCAAATTAATGTTGACGAGTCAGGCATTTCTGCAGCAATTTAACATTGAAACATTTGAGGGAATTCCCTTTCCACACTGAAGCTATTGTATACAAAATACAGAAAGTAGGTGCAACTGCTCTTAGAGATGGGACACATGGGAGTAAGAACGTTAAACATCCAGTGTAGGCAAATTCTAGCCAAAAACATCTACTGCAATCATCCATGTCCATTACATGGACACTATGAGCAGCACTATGATGTCACTGTGTTTGATGACATCACACATACTGTACAATGATACTTTGGTGGAGGGTGTGCACTGGGCATTATTTTATTTGACGTAATATTGTTTTATCTTACTTGGTACCTAGTAGGTCCCTTTTCAAAATATGTAACCTACAAAAATGTTTGGGTGAGGAACAAGTCATTGGCGGTTCTAATCAAGCATCTTTACTATACTTTTTTATACTGATTATCTGTGTGCCTGTATTTATTGTTATTTTGTGCTATCCCTGAATCAGCAACCTCCTCTTGTCTAGGTCACAAGTGATCTTGTTTTTTGGCTTGATCAGATAGGGGACAGATGGGTTTGTCTTTGCTGTTGCTTGGATTGCATCCATCTGGTTGAGAAATGGAGAGAAGCATAGGTGTTCTCCCCGGCAGAATAATACAGAAGGCAGAATGAAGACATGGTTTAGAAAGTGGTGCAATTTCTTGGCCTGTCTGGCGCGTCCATCAGCCTGGAAAACGGCAATGCAAAGAAGGGACCTTAACACACAAACAATTCCCTTCATGTTTTAGGAGAGAGATGGCTTCTTAATAACAGAAAACATTCAAGATCACAAGGAATTAAAGTAATCAGATAGTGTACATCTGTATTGGTAAATATAAATATAGACAACAAGGGGGTTATTCATTAAAATGTGATCTGATTAGAGAACAAGAAACAAAGAAGTTTAGAGCAACATCCAATGTGACAAAACTACACAGTGAAATACCTGTATATCTCTTGAAAAAGGGAATTTAGTTAACCCTTTGGCCAAAGCGTGTAAGCCTGCGAGCCACTTTCAAGGCATGACCATAATATCGCAGGTCCTAAACACTAACTGTTTAAATACGTATTTACCTCTATAGAGGAAGGATGGTCCTGGCATTGAACCTGTCGCAACCAGCTGCATGAAAAAAAAACCTGCTTACCTGGACAGTGGGGAGGGGCGAGCTTTAAACCCTGGGTGGGAGGAGCCACTAACCTCCAAAACAGCTGAGACCAGCTGGACAAAGTTAACAAACACACATATACCCAGCAAGCTCTCAGAAACCCACCAAAATTACCAAAATTGTCAAAAGGAGTGCTACTGCGCGAATTAGGGAACTATCACACGGAAAGATTGGGAAACTATTAGATGGAAATTCTAGTTTAATGAGTAACCCCCTAGGGGCTATATTTACAAAGCAGTGCTAATCCATAAATCACCTTCCAGCATGGCTTAATTCATAGGAATACTTACAGCTGCTTCAAGAGTAGGAGACCAAGAGGCATGATCAAGGAGATATATTGTGCCTACATTTCAACGCAAACAAATCTCTTTTTTGCAATTGTGAGTGACTGATATACTTTATTTAACATATTGCGTATATGTTTTTATACAGTGCACTTTATAATCTATGATCTTACAAACACTGTGAGGGCTCCTTTTTTAAATACCTTTTAATTGATGGATGTCCACAAGGGTAAAAGGACAAGCTCATTGAAGGCAGAAAGAATAATGAGTGCATGCAGGTATATAACAAAAATACCTGTGTATGTAAGGATTGAATTGCCATCCTTAGTAACGTACAATCTGTCTTTGATGGGGGACTTGTTCAAAGTCACAAGGCGTCAACCACAGGAAACTGTAACAGAAGTTGTAAAGAAACGGGGACAAAGAAAAATGGGAAGGACAGATAATACCAGGGGGAATAGTCATGGAGAATAATAGGGATGTAAGCCATATACAGTATAGATATAGGATATAAGTATAGGGTTGACAAAGATGAGATGCTTATTAGGAGATGGAGTGGCTCTGAGTAGAGACGCTGACTTTGTTAAACAACGACACTGAGTTTGAATCAGGGGAGTCTGGTTCAATTCCTGGTGTCAGCTCCTTGTGACATTGGTTAAGTTACTTTATCTCCCTGTGCCTCAGGCACCAAAAACATGCTGTAATTGGGAAGTGCTTTGCATACCATTGGGAGAAAAGTGCTATATAAAATAAAGTGATTATTATAACAACATAAAGGAGGCAGAACAACAGGTCGTGGAATAGGATTCAAATGACACGAGGGAATTTAGGTTGAATCAAATGAAAGATTATTCAGAAACACATAAAGATCAGTATAGCTTTCACTTTTCGTTCTGTACATATCCACTCTTGCACCAGTCTTTTGCTTCTCTCCTCACTAAAGAAGGGGCTCTTAATTTTGCTTTTATCTGGTGTCATTTCATTAGCCAGTGTTCATTGTTTCTTCTTTAGAAAAGAGGCGGCAGGGAAGCCAGCACAGAGACTCAGGGACAAAGAAGGGCTGACTATCTTCAAGTAGAAATCAGAGCAGAGAGAGAGAGTAAATTCACACATACAAAGATATGGGGCGTGATGACAGCTCGGAGAATAGCAATCCACAGACAAAAGAATAGCTAATATATTGCTTTAGATGACATAAAAATGCACTAGAAGGTGGTCACAAGAAGTAGGACAGTGACAAAACAGATATATTGATGGTACAAAGACGAGGCGACATATAGGAACAATCTTTGAAATATGATAAATAAAATATAGAAAATAAAACTATGAAATAATGTCAATTAGTACCTGGGAGATATAGCAACAATATTATATATATGTATATCGGAATGATAAATTTCCTTTATAATATTACATCTACTCTTCTATTAGACAGATGTATAGCACCTTAGAATTGTTTGAAGAGATCTAGCAACCATAGCCTACTTCAAGGAAGACTTGTATGCGTTGCTGGCCGCTCTAACAGAGCAGTGGTTTCACCTCCGGCACAGAACACTGAGCACACAATTTAAAGAAGCAATTCGTGCTTTTTTTTTTTTACAATTATTACTGTTTTTTGTTTTGTTTTTTACATAGGATTGAAGCAAGGGGTCTCCGGAGCTAACTCCGGTTAATTTCAGCTCCAGGGACACCCTGCTACCTGAGATAAAGACCTCCAAAAGAGGGTGCCGGTATCTTGGGAAAGCTTACAGCCCACGCATCATGTTAGCCATTATTAAGCCGAAGCTGATGATGTCACAGCTTCCTATTGGCCTGCATGGCGAGGAAGCTTTGAAACGTCGCCATTACTTGAACCCTGGTAGAAGGGCAGAGTGGCTACCCCACCCCTGTATCTCTGGGAGCAGGGGGTCTCCAAAGCTGAAATGAATGGGGTTCAGCTCCGGAGACCCCCTGCTAACCTATCCCAGTCGGCTATCCCATCCTATGTTTAAAAAAAAAAACAGTAAACAGTTTGCCAAAAACATCAACTGTTTGTATTACCTTTTTAAGAGACATCTTAGGCCGCGCTTATAATGCGCGCGACAGCGACGCGATGGGTGACGTCAGCCGTCGCCGCTAGCGAAAGTTGTAATTCACTTTGCGGCGACTTTGCGGGCGACCAGGTCATTGATTGGTTCAGAGGCTGTCACATGTGGCGACAGCCTCTGAAAAATCAAATTTGACCGGCTTCCAAATTTCACGCCGCTCCCGTTGCTCCATCGCGCTTACTATAAGCACACGCGACGGCTGCAATACATTTGTTTTCGGGCGACGTCGCGTCGCAGTCGCCGGCACTATAAGCGCAGCCTTATTTTGCCCAATAAATGCTATTTCTACAACTAGTGGATGGATATCTGCATAAATAAAATATAGATGTAATGTATCATTTACAAAATGCAGTGTCTAAAAGGCTGGATACAGCACGTCAATATGTAACTTTGTTACAATATTTAATGGCATCTGATATATTACCGCCATATACAGTACGTTAATCCAGCCTTTTTAACTACGCTGCATTACAGTACATCAAAATAGGCATAAAATTATACAGTAACAAACCCATATTTGTATTGTGGAAAAAAATCTATCAATGTGGAATAAGAAATATCTGCAACTCCTCAAATGGGTATATTTTTTGGACTCCTTCCTCCCCATACCTCTATTTTCATGCTTTAGCATACAACAAACTACAAACACAGGGATTACGGTATGTTCTGGTCAAATCTGTGTTATCTCTCAGAACAGTGAATCTGCCTATATATTTTTTGCATTGGGTCCTCCTGACATTTTTATTTACTAGCTATTACAATTATTGACTATCTGAACAAGCTCCTCACCCCCACCACACACAACACTTATCACCTTAGATCTGACTCCAAAAAATTGTTCACGGTCCCAAGTTTCAACAAAGAATCCGGTCGCTCCTCCTTCTGTTACTGTGCACCTCACGTCTGGAACAATCTACAAAAGCCACCACCAGTCTAAGTTCTTTTAAGACTTCAGGTGTCTCACATTTGAATCTTGTCTGCAACTGTTACATACGCCTATAACATATATTGTCTCTAAGTGTCCATAAGCAAAAATCAAGCACACCAAAAAAAAGATATTAGTCAAAAGTCAGCATCATTTTAATGACTTAAAGAAGTATCAATAATATATATCATCCAACATTTCATCAGGAATTAAAGTGACTATAACTTGACCTTTTGACTACTCTCTTTTTTTTTGTTGGTGTACTTGACTTTTGCTTTTAGTATATTTACCCATCTTGGGCCGGATATTGTCAGTCTTTGGCAACGCTTATGGTGCCGGCGACGTCTGGCTACAGTCGCTGGAAAAATCAAATTGAGATGACTTCCAGCGATCGCGACCAAGCCGTCGCCCCGCGCTCTCTATAAGCGCACACGACGGCGTCAATGCATTTGTTTTGACGCAACGTCGCCTCGCAGTCGCCGGCACTATAAGCACAGCCTTAGCACCCTCTTTAGCTTTTGCTTTATTAGACCCTTTTCTGTGTCATCCCAAATTGCTGGCATCTGCTTATTTTCTTGTTGGTGTTCTAACTGTCCATGAAATGTTTGTAAACATTACTTTTAACCTCTGTTAATTTAATGTAGCCATGTATTATCATCATAACTCTGTGCCCAGGACATGCTTGAATATGAGAGGCAACTTTCCATGTATTACTTCCTGGTAAAACATTTTTATAAATTAAATAAATTATTCGAATTTACATTGAGAGATAAGATAGTTATGAAAATATTGTATTTAAAGATTTGTTTTAGTGTGATATACGGTTTCAATGTTTTGATAAACAATTTGAAATGCTGCTTTATTTATAGGCTTCGTCTTCTAATTATAATCACTCACAGTGTTGCGTTGTCTCTTCAGATAATGGTGGGTGAAGGGGTTCTATACTGTTGCCTCTCTAAGAGAAGACATGGAATTGGTGCAGAGGCCAATATAAATGCAGGAGGATGCAACTTCAACTCCTTCCTGAGAAGAGCCGTCAGATTTATAGGTAGGATTTATAATAACCTCTATTTCATGCAGATTATTATTTTTACTGTGACTGCAGCCTTGAAATCTCAATCACTGTATGCCTTAGAGCTGTAGACCTAACGGGATGCCAGATGTTTAAAAAGTGATGCCAAAACCGTAGAGCCAATTTCAAAGACGTGGCATCAATCTTCAAATATCATAGAAAATAACATGTAGGCACCTCAAGTCCCTTACATCTTCTGGGAGATTCCGTGGGAACAATCCCACGATCAAACTATTTAACTACTGTAACACCCCTATCCCACCTGCCTGCATAGAGAATGGGGTGTACATAATAACAGTGTCTCTCAATTTCTCTAAATCTATCAGACCTGCTCCGATAGTATATGTAGCCCAGCAGTACTTCTCATCTCTGGGTCTTCTTCTGGTAGGCACAGGCCAAAGCTGTTGAAGTGGAATGAATAGAACAGGGCGTCAGGAACTTTTCAACTGTAGTATTTATTGGGTACAATTATCGACATACAGCACTGACAATCCAGGTTCTTCCTTATGCAAGAGAGGTGCTCACCTCCACTGGTCCCTACATAACCCAGGGTGATAAGATGAAACCTTGCAGCTTGCCTCAGAACTGATTCTATTGCTACCCAGGACACAGGTCCTCACCTGGGTCTCAAGCCCCTTCCTTTGGGCAGATTAGGGCTCAGAAGGAGTCAGACTAGCCCCTGACTCAACAGAAGTCAGAGCAGAACTCTCTCAACTGGGGGGAATCACAATTTTATACCTGGGCAGTGGCCAACTTCCCTGCCCCAGTAACTGGGCAGATCTTGCTGTAGCAAGGCCACTCACCCTGGCTTGTGACTCCAACTGCTCTCAGACATGTGCCTGATACTGCAACATAGTACCTATACTGGGGAACTCACTCACATGCAGGGCCATAAGCCAGGGCGGCGGGAGATTTTGCTGGGGGGGCGCAGGCGGTTGCAGAGGCCCCGCGCTCTTCCCCAAGGCATTTAAATTAAACGCCGGGGGATCGCGTGCGGCCCCTGCATCACTTCACTTACTGGGATTCAGTCGGCTGTGACACGTCGCCATGGCAATGCAGCATCAAATTATGCCGTTGGGGCCATGTGAAGCAACGTCACACGCGTCAAATGACGCTGCAGGTCACGTGACATCACATGACCCCGTAGCGTCATTGGACGCGGATACCAGGTGGGGGGGGGGGCGAGAGCGGTACAAGGAAGACGGGGGGCGCAGCAGGAAAGGTTTGCGCTCCCCTGCCATAGGCTCATGGTTAACTCTAGCACTGCCAACTATTACCAGGACTTGCAATGCCAGGCCAGGTGAATATACTGTAGCAGGGTGCTACACTATTGTGTGATGTACAGTATTGTATGTGTAGCAGAGCAGTAAGATTGTGGGCCCTTATGCTCAAAGGAGAGGAAGTCAGCTAGAGTTGAAAACTAAACTCGGATTAACCCAGTCTATCTTTTTCTGGTTATCTTTACTCAATAGAACAGGAGGTTCGCAGAATTCTTTGAGAATGAAGCAAAATGAAATAACAACTGAATTAACCTGTTCCTCTAAAAAGCCTCCTGTTGTCAGCCCCAGCGCTGTCAGTTATGCTGGGACCTTGTGACTTGTGGTTGTATTTGAGTCAGGATTTGCATGTTGAGCTCAGGAGGTCAAAAATATTTTGGGCTCTGAACAATATACAATTTTGGTATGTATTTGTTTTAATGTAATAACCCTGATATCAATGGGTGAAATCCCAGTACGTTCATAGTTATGCTCCATAACAGAATTTCCACTTCACCTTGGTACAGTATAAACATTTTTTTTTGTTTTTTAAACACGGCATGCTAAAATGTAACTATGTTATGTTGGATGCATATGCATGTATATTTCTATGTGTATTACTCCAGCCCGGTACGGAGTGATTTCAAAATATTCACAACATTACAATACAGGAAAAATAATAATACAGATGGGATAAGTGAACCAAGACATCAATGTAGCATTGGAAGAAAGTAGTTGTATTGACACAAAGAAGGAGGCTCGGTATGTGTGTGAGATGCTGATGTATGCAGGGTCTTCTGGCAGCCTTGGAATGCTTTCCAATGAAAGGTGAGAATGCAGATAGGTCAGTTGAAGAGTTAGACTCACACAAAGAGATATGTATGCATTGATATGAATGTAAGATGTTGTAATAAGCCTTCCTCTTGTCATTCCTTGTGAATAATTTAGTGAAGTAGTGGTCACCCAGGACTACTTCGTTCTCAGATGTTTGAAGTTCGAAGTTAGAGAGAGTAGGTGGTTGGCGGACATTGAGAGGGAGGATGTTCCAGAGCATGTGAGAAGTGTTGCAGGCGTGAGAGAATTGTAGTGGCAAGGAGGAGGTTGAGAGAAGACAGGACTCAGCATTGGAGAGCCTTGAAAGAGAAGAATGTTCTAGTGCCTGAGGAGTTTAATAGGGAACCACCATAGAATTTTCAGGAGGAGAGAAACAGAGTCGGATTGAGAGGAGAGTGAGGTTCTACTCGCAGGAGCATTCTAAATGGGTTGAAGAGTAGAAAGCTAGGAGGCAGAGGCAGGGAGGCAGTAAAGAGAAGGTTGCAGTAATCCAAACGGGGCAGAGAATGAGGGTGTAGAAATGTAAATCTGTAATTTCAGCATAATCTCTATGATTTGAATATTGTAATCTGTCTAATTGTGACCTGAATTTCTATCATAGAGATAGATAGATATAGCAAGCAGGCACTTCAGTATTTCTCAATTAATATAATGTATTTAATGATTCGGCTCCCGAAACACTGACAAAGGTTAAAATCGGGAGCCAAAACGTTCAATACATTTTTTTTTCTCTGAGCAATGCTGGAGTAAATGAACAATGAATGAAATCTGGAGCAACAGTGGTGTGAAGCAGGTCAAAATTAGCACGGGAACCCAGGTAAGGGAAAAATCTAAAAAGCTTTATTCGGACATACACAGAAGTGGTCTCATAAAGAGAAAAAAAACTGTGATGTGTTTCGCACCTAACTGGCGCTTTCTCAAGGAGTGCTTGATATACCAATGCTGGAGTACCTGCTTCTTATATCATTTACATCAGTTCAACCTCAGCACCTAACTATTATCCTGGTTTACTGACCAGTGGTTCCATGGGCTCAGGACAGTACCCTTCATCACACACACACACATATATTGTGATACAATCACGGTCTCTAGGTGTTTGAAAATAGCAGCTATAGGACTTTCCAGCATATAGAAAGTTAATTTCCCCTAGAGAAGCCAGCAGCAGCTGCAAAGTAATTGAGCAGGCTGAACTCCTGATTGCTCATGGAGTTTTAAAAGTCAGGAACTGACTACACACTGAGAGAGACTGCTGTTCCCAGAGAAGGAGGGCAGATAAGAGTTGTCCCCAGCTGTGGAAGCTGGCACAGTCCTCTAGACCCGCTGAACGGTGGTCGCAGAGTCTGCTGGGACTGCCTGGGTTGTTAATCCCAGGAAGAGGGAGGAAGGAAGGATGCGAGATCGTGCTGAAGTGGGGATGTCCTGTCCTTGACATTGGACTTAGAGAGCAGAGATTCTCTGAGCTCTCGTGGGGCTGAGCTCCCCTAGGAAGGAAGGACACGAGACCGTGCTGGAGCGGGGACGTCTGCTCCATAACCTTGGAGTAACAGATAAGAGAAACGCTATATTGCTGTGTGCAGAGACTGTAAATGTTTAGCTATAATAGTACCTGTTTTGGGGTGGTAACCAGCTTAGCTGTCCATCCAGTTAGTAAGGGTTGAAGCTGAATGTGTAGTTAGTCTCCTAAGAGGAGTAGGCATTTATTTTATGATTTGTTTTGACTAAAAAGGACGGTGGGCCTGTTAGTGTATTATTTAAACCTGTAAATAAACCCCATATAGAAAAATATTATGTTTCCTGCCTTAATCTGGGACATAAGATCCTACGCTATGACGGAGACATCACTATATATATATATATATATATATATATATATATATATATATATCAGTGCTGGCCTAAGGCTACGATTATACCAGATGCCGCTGGGCGGGAGCGCGATCCGGTCACGTCATATTCACACTGCTGGCAAGCGGCATCTGAACAAGTAGAGGAGACAGGGAGGCGTGGACGTGAGCGATTCGCCCTCATTGGCTGAACCGCTCACGTGACGCGGCCGTCGCCTGTCAAAAACAAATTCTCATGTGTGCCGCCCTGCAGATCCAGGTGGCGCGCACGTCGCATGAGTTATGTTTACTTTAATTTAATTTCAACAATTTGCTTTTGAACCGCCGGCGTTTTTTTTATAGAATCATGGCCTTAGTTATATACAACAGTTAAAGTAATCCAGGGGGAAAAAAACCCTTCATATATACAGTAGGTGTGAAATCTACATAGGAACTGAATTCCTATCCCTCATTTATGTGAGAAGATGCATTTCAGGTACTATAAAACTCCTTACAGTAAACAGCAGCTGTAAGGTCATAAATACTACGCAGATTTAGGTCACATAATCCAAACTTTCCTCACTTCGCCAGGTGTCCATATAGGTTGAAATTAGGTTGTTTAAGTAGGTTTCCTTTCACCAATCAGAATCAGACACATGGAAATGTGGAAGGGAAGGGGGTACCATAACAAGTAAGAGAAGAAAATGCAGAGAAGATCCAGAGAGAGCAGATGCAGTAGTGAAGTGTAGGTTCAAGAATACAAAGACATGGGCAGGAGGATATGAGAAGACACTGTTACAACGTCCCACAGGACTACAGGCAGTATGCATTATTCTGTAATGTAATCTGTCATTTTTTTAAACCTGCATATATTGTAACAGTAAATTGATTTCAACATGAATACAATATATATGATAAAATATGTTTATATTCACTTGTATGGGTGTTGGGCTGTCACACCGGCCCAGAAGATATTGAAATACGTACGGCTGTATATCTTACAAGGGCATGCATTACCATTTTAGGGATGAAAATCCAGAGAAGATGTCGTATTTTAGCAATATTACAGAGAAATATTCGGCAATATATGTATGTATACCTTTATGTATACTATATAGCGCCATCCATGTACATAGCGCTTTACAACAGTAATACACATTACTTAATAGGAATAAGCGCTTCATACATAAAAGTAGACATTCGACAAAGGAGGATATCGCATTAGCATTAAGTTGAGGGGAGAACGGGAGGAAGAATCAAAAATGAAACCTAGACAATGGCGTTGGGGTGTTACTGACAACGTGATAGCAAATTGGGCTAATTTAGGAGAGATTATGAGCAATTTAGTTATTCATTTATGGCGTTTAACATGTTTAGCTGCCATCAAGGACTAAATTGCCACGAGACAGTTGGAGACTAGGAACTATACTGTAGATGTGAGGTTCGGAGTAGGCAGACACAGTTGTGTGTCATCTGCATACAGGTGGTACTTCCAACCAAATGAATCAATAAGGTCCCCAAGGGAGAGTGGAGAGAAAAGAGCCTTATGGTGCACATATGATATTTGTAGGAAAATATTTCAGCTGATAGCTCATTCCTGGTTAAAGACATAATATGTCATTATATAGAGGCAATACAAGCAGGTTTTTTCTTTTCTAACATACTGTAGGTTTAAAGCAGGGGGTCTCCGGAGCTGATCCCCATCAATTTCAGCTCTGGGGAACCCCTGTTTTCAAAGATACTTACTGCCATAGGAGGTGCCGGTAGCTGCTCCCCTTGGCTAGCAGGGATCACATACTGGCTGCTTTTCAAAGCTACCGTGCCCTGGGGGCCACTAGGAAGCCGTGACATCATCTGGTGCGGCTTCCTATTGGCCCACGTGACCCGGGAGCGTTAAACTTGCAGGAGATACTGGCATCCCTACGGAGGTAAGTATCTCTGGAAGCAGGTGGCCCAGAGCTAAAATGAATGGGGTTCAGTTACGTAGCCCCCCTGCTCCATACAGACGAGCCAATGAGTATTCTAAAACTTGCCTTAAACTAGCCAGTTTACATGCTGGGTACATGCTGGGTACATTTCAGTGACATTTCTGCAGAGGCTGATGGCCCATCGGATTAAGACAGCACGGTTCCCTGGCAGTCCCATTCAGTTTGAATGGGACTGCCAGGGACCCCCGCTGTTAATTCGATGGGCCATTAGTCTGTCTGCAGAAATGTGTGAAATGATGCAGCATGTACCCAGCATGTACCTGGGTCTTTTTGGAGATTGCCCCGGTTTGTTTTAGAATAATCGTCGGCACTACAGTACCTATATTAAAAAAAATCGCCTGCTTGGATTTCTCCTTTAAAATGTATTGCGATAGTTTCACTGGGCATATACAAAAGTTCTCTCTGCTATAAAATGTGTTTGGACATACAATGTGGTTGCAAAAGTATAAAACACCCAAAATACATATTTTGCTGAGTTTTGACATTGAGGTCTACTTCCTTCTGTAGTCCTTCCACCATACACCATAATCAAATGACCTTACCCCACCCTCTAACAATTTCTTTTGGTTTGCTCTTCAGGGGTTCATGTTTTTGGACTTTGCTCTACTGCTCTTATCACGGATATTATTCAACTCTCAACTGGATACCAGGCGCCATATTTCCTGACTGTCTGCAAACCTAACTATACTTCTTTAAATGTGTCATGTAAAGAAAATCCATACGTACTGGAAGATATATGTTCTGGCTCGGATCTTGCGATCATAAATGCTGGGAGGTATGGAACTTTAAAGTCAAGATTTGCAATACATGTGTGTTTAAGCAACTTGGTATAAATCAGAGAGTATCTATACGCATACAACAGGCTGTACATTGGAGAAACTTATGAATGCATGGAGGATGTCCTTTCTGTGCTGAAAAAGCTTTTAGTACCATTCATTTGAATGGAGATGATCTCTTTCTTAGTGTGGAGAATGGGTCTTCAGAGCATATTAAGAATGGGCTAAAGTGTCTCACTAAAGCCATTATTACATATTGAATCTTCTCTGTGCCCAAGAAGATTTAATTCCTTTTTATTTAAATGGAGCTGATCTCTTCTCCAGCACTGGGAAACGGTTTGCATAAGACTGAGAGGTTGGCATTGGTTGCAATGTAACCAGTCTATTTACCACTGTTATTCTTTAATAGTGCATTCCAGTAAATAACCTGTTTTGTCAAATTGATTCCATGTCATCATGCAATCTTGATCAAGTCCTTGTTTTTTTAACACTATATTAAACACATTACTGTTCTTAATAATTCTGCATTTCTAATCTGATGATGACATGGATATAGGTTACCTATACTATATACTCAAGGTGGGCAAACATGTCGCCATTCGCCACAAGTGGCGAATTGGCCATGAAAGTGTGGCGAATTTGAGTTTGCCAGCTCCCACAGTAAAATAAACTTTTTTCCTGGCGGCGTGTGCTGGTTTCCACTTTCTGAATGAGTCAAAAAAGTGAACCAGCAGCAGATGAAAGTGCTGAGGTGAGTGAAGCAGATGAACAGTGTGTAACCAGCAGCAGGTGATAGTGCTGAGGTCCTTGAAGCAGCCTATTTTGATCTGGTTCAATACTGATTGGCCGGCGAAGCCGGCCAATTCAGTTAAACAGCAATTCTACTTGTTGCCAAGTAGAACAAAGAAAAACCAGTCAAACAAATATATAAGGGAATCAGCAAGTGCACTGTAAAAAATGCACTTAAAAAAGAAGAGTTAACTCAGAAGAACCCCTGATGGGGACTACCGAGCAGAGCACCCCGCCTAACGCCCACTGGGAGGCAAACTCCGAAACCGTCCCAGCGGACTCGGCGTACGTGAACTCTGCCCGAATACGGGAGTGCACCAGCGCCCGGAACACTGCCACGATGTTCGTTGGGACCCCCTTCTCCAAACGCTGCTTCCTGGTCTTGTAAATGGCTACCTTAGCCACTGCCAGGAGCAGGTTGACCAGGAGATCCCTAGGCTTATTGTCTCGGGACACTGGGCACCCAAAAATAAAATGATGAGGAGAGAAGTTTAACCAGAACTGCAGGAGAAGGCTCCTCAAGAAGGACAAGAGGGGCTGCAGTCTGGCGCAACTCAAATAAATGTGAAATACGGACTCCCGCTCGCCACAGAAAGGACAGGCGGCGGGGGAGTCCGTGAAGTGTGCCAAATACTCTCCTGTGCTCAGTGCACCGTGGAGGACCCTCCAACTCAAATCCCCGGCGGGACGGGGAACCAAAGCTGAATAGAGCTCTCTCCACCGGGGCCTCTCGCCCTCGTTCCCAAAAAATACCCGCCTCCAGATGGTATCTGGGCGGGTGACAAGGGCGAGGTAGTGCACTATATGGAGCACCAGAGAGTACAGGACTTTCCTCGGCATGCCGCGAAAACATGCCGGGGACATATCCCCCAACCTGCTGAGGTTTGGGGAGATAGGAGCCCGAGGGGGTTGCCTTGGTTTGGGTTCTACGCAAAGATCCGGAGAGCTGAAGTTGATAGGTTGACAAGGCTCTCCGGTCTGCAAAACCCCCTCGATGAAGGTGCGTGAGTCGGGGTGGATGGCATCTTTAATCTCCTGGATCAAACGACGAGGGACGCGGGCAGTAAGCAGACCCATACGGGGCGCGAGCTCCTCTGCTCCTACCCAGTCTCGCCGCTCATAGTCCAGGAGATCTCCGACTCTGGTCACCTGCGCCAGGATTAGTCGGCGGCAAATAGAGGGTGAATCCAACATCCGAGCCCCCACTGCCGGATTATACAGCAGGGGCTCGGCGAGGAAATCAACCCCCACCGCCTGTTCCTTCCTGGTCGCGGAGACCAATTTCCAGGCCTTCAGTAAGTCCCGGTAGTATGCCGGCAGCACCGAGAGGTCTCTACCTAAACCCTCAGGCCTGATGATAAACAATTGCCGGTCATACCTCATATTGTGCAGCTGGCGAAAGAAAAAGGTCGCCAGCTGGCACCACTGCGGAGACGGATCTGCGAATAGGTATCTCTGCAGGTACTGGAGGTGGAAAGTGTGTAACTGGGAGCGGACACACACCACTCCCTGTCCACCCTCCTCCAAAGGGAGACACGCAACTCCCGCAGAAACCCAATGCTTCCCCATCCAGAGGAAATCCATCAACCTCCTCTGGATCTTGTTGATAAATTCGGGGGTTGGACCCATGGCTATCAGCCGGTGCCAAAGCTGACTGGCCACCAGCTGATTAATCACCAGGGTCCTTCCCCTAAGGGAAAGCATTCTCGACAGATACACCCATGACCCCAGACGAGCAATGACCCGTTCTTCAAGATCACTGAAGTTTTCTGGGGCCGGGTCCTCCGCAGCAGACAGGTAGACTCCCAGATACTTGAGAGTATCGCTCTCCCACGAGACATTCCGAAACGTGGGGGGCAAAGAGTCCACCTGTAAGGGACCCACCAATATGCCAGAGCACTTGGACCAGTTGATCCGAGCAGAAGAGGCCGCGGTGTAGACCTCTTGGCACGCTTGTGCCCGCTCTAGATCATCTAGGTCCTGGGCCACGAGGAGCACGTCATCGGCATAAGCCGACAGGACTACTCGCATGTCGGGCTCCCGCAGCACCAGCCCGGTGAGCCTCCTCCTCAGTAGGCAGAGGAAGGGCTCAATGGCCAGCGCGTACAGTTGCCCAGACAGGGGGCACCCTTGACGTACTCCCCGACCAAACACAAAAGGTGCCGTCAGGGACCAGTTGATCTTCACCAGACACTCTGCAGAGGCGTACAGCATCTGGAGAAAGCCCACAAATTGTGGGCCAAAGCCAAACGCCCGCAGGGTCTGCATAAGGTAACGGTGATCCACTCTGTCAAACGCCTTCTCCTGATCTAGGGACAGAAAGGCGAGTGATAGACCAGTCCTCTGCGCGTAGTGCATCAGGTCCCGGACCAGAAAAATGTTGTCATGAATGCTCCGGCCCGGGACAGTATAGGACTGGTCGGGGTGAATCACCTCTGCCAGCACGGACTTGAGCCTCAGCGAAAGCGCTTTGGCTACGATCTTATAGTCCGCGCTGAGCAGTGAGACCGGTCGCCAATTAGAGATCTGACGGAGATCCCCCTTCTTCGGCAGCAAAGACAGTATTGCCCGCCGACACGAAAGTGGCATCTCACCGATCTCAAGGGCTTCGGCTAGGACCTCGGTGAAATCAGGTCCCAGCATCTCCCAGAAAAACCGGAAGAACTCCATAGTCAGCCCGTCTAGCCCCGGCGCTTTTCCGTGGGACATGAGACTGAGGGCTTCAGAGAGCTCGGCCAGAGTCAAAGGTAACTCAAGCGGCTCCCTTCCATCCTCACTGACCGTGGGAAGCCCCTCCCATAAGACCCTGCATTTATCTGGCTGGATGGACTCCGGAGAGAAAAGATCTACATAGAATCTCCGGGCTCTGTCCCGGATGCTCTCCGGGTCAGTCAGAGGGGTACCGTCCTCTGCCAACAGGCATGTGATATGTCTACGGTTTCCCCTCTTTTTCTCCAGCGCGTAGAAGAGGCGCGACCCGCGATCCATCTCTCGAAGGAAGTTGATGCGGGATCGCACATACGCCCCCCGAGCTCTCCGATCTTCCAAGTCCCGGAGAGTGCACTTCCTCTCCACGTACATACTCTGCAGGTATTGGTCTCCTGCCACAGACAGCCGCTTCTCGAGATCGAGCACCTCCTCCCTGAGGGCCTCAATCTCAGCATCAAGCCGCCCGCTGGCACCTTTTGTGTACTCCTGACACACGAGGCGCAGATGAACCTTGCCCACGTCCCACCACTGCTCTAACGTGGCAAAGTCTGACCTGCAACCTCTCCAGGCCATCCAAAAATCTCGGACCGTCGTCGCAAACCCCTTGTCCTCCAACAACGTATTGTTGAAGTGCCAATATGCGGCCGAGGGTACTGCAGGTAGCAGCGTCACCGTCACGGACGCACAATTGTGGTCTGAAAACGGCGCCAGCCTAATGGCACTGGACTGGGCTCGTGACAGGCTGTGGCTGGAAATATACAGCCTGTCGATCCGGGACCAGGACATCCGTTCACCCCTAAACACCCTAACATGGGTGAACTCAGTGGATGCCTCAGGATGTTGTTCTCGCCAGACGTCTACCAAGGAGTAGCGGGTGATGACCTCCCGCAAGGCCGACGCAGAACACGGGTGTGGCTCCGGACCATTCCGGTCTTTGCGAGCCTCGAGGGTACAGTTAAAATCACCCCCGAGCACCACGTATTCGTCTGCGTCGACTGTCTCCAGGTATTCAGACATTCTGACGAAGAACTGCCTTCTCAGGGGTCCGTTGGCAGGAGCATACACGTTCAGGAAATTAAACGTGTAGTCCTCGTGTCGGACCCTGATATGCAACAGGCGACCTGGAACAACAGCTTTGGCAAGCAGCAGCTCAGGTTGAAAGGATTCAGAGAACAGGGTCACCACCCCACAAGATGTCGAAGTGAGGTGGCTGAAAAAGACCTTGCCTCGCCACTCCAGATGCCAGCTGGCTTCAGCCTCTGGAGTGGTATGGGTTTCCTGCAGGAAACTCACAGAATACTTTCCCTTTTGTAAAAAGGAGAGTACCTGGAACCTGCGAAACCCGTCCTTACATCCATTCACGTTTAGCGTACCGATGCTCAAAGCCATTGGTAATCAAGAGTTTTGCTTCCCATAGGCGCTCAGGGTACTACACCCCGAGAAGCCTTTACGTGCTCTCGCAACACTTTGTTAAACTTTAGGACCCGAGTATGTTCGATAGTCCCGGAAAGTTTGGCCTTGTGGTTAGCCTTGATGTATACTCTGAGAGATTGGAGAATGACCGAAGCATCCTTCCACCTCTCAAGGGCCAACTGCACCTTCGTATGTCCGTGTCTACAGAGGGTATCATCCAGGAAACTATCTAGCTCCCGGGCAGGGATAATGGGGATCGAGGAGTCCACCGACTCCATGGTGCCAGAGGACTCCCCTCTGAGCCCCAACTCCCCAGGCTCCTCTTGGCTGGAGAATTCAAGACCCCCGTCTTTCTCTGCGGGGGCCTCTCTCAGCCTTAGATTGGATCCCCTCCTCGGTGTTTCCACGAGGGGGTCCACTGTGCTCTCTACCTCCATCCCCGAGTCAGGATGTTCAAGGGCAGCTGGTGGCGGCATGGCAGAGGCAGTGGTCTCCCGAGAGTCCTCAGGGGCCACAGAAGCACACATGCCACGGGTGTTCGCATCACCCACGGGAGGGCACTCACCAACCACGGGAGGGCCCTCACCATCCGCGGGAGGGCCTCCACCGTCCACGGGAGGGCCCTCACCATCCGCGGGAGGGCCCTCACCATCCGCGGGAGGGCCCTCACCATCCGCGGGAGGGCCCCCACTATCCGCGGGAGGGCCCTCACCATCCGCGGGAGGGCTCTCACCAACCATGGGGGGGCACTCGTTAGCAAGGGCTTCATAGGGAGGGTCTTTCCCAGCGTTCACTCCCAATAAAGTGCCTGCCCAAAACTCTGCACCAAGAGGGTTCAGGTCAGACAACTCCCAGATGTAATCGGAAGTGCTCACCACAACACCCTCCAAACCCTCATCCACGGGGGTCAGCCCTAACCCATCTCCTTCCTCTGGTGACGCAAACCGGGGCTTTTTATCCCTATGTGCGTCACCCGAAGGCGGTACAGCCGAAGGGGGATCTTGGTTGGCTCTGAAGATAGGTGCATTCGGCATGTCAAATTTACCGAAGCACAATTCTCCAGGGGATGCTCTCCAACCGAGAGGGGCGCTGGGAGGTTCCCCAACGTCCCCAGAGGCATCGGGTACCTCCAGCTGCATTCCTTCCAGAAATTCAAGGGGGGGGGGCTGTACATTTGTGGGATCCGGCTTACACTGGTTAATCCCAACCAGTGGGTCAGACAGGACCACCTTGTGCGGAACTGATTTTTCTTTCCGCTTCCGAGACTTCAGAGGGTAAATGTAATATGGTTCATCCTCAACCTCCTCAAACACCCTCTTATTGGTTTTAAATTTGCTCTTCCTGGGGATTGATTTCCCAGGAGAGGGTGCCGCTGTCTCCATAGCAGGAGTTTCCTCCCGCTCCCCTTCACCCTGTACGGTGCTTACAATGGGGTTAGGGGGTTCTTGGGGGGGGACAGCGACAGAGGGTGACTGTTTTGGGGTGACTTTGTTCTTCCCCCTCTTTTTTTTGAGGAGAGGTTCAGATGTCACTGTTTGAGTTGCGACAGTGACATCTTCTGTGGTCCCAGGGGGGACCTGGGCCCTCGAGCTCTTTTCCTTCTCCCTCTGTTCTTTGGGGAGAGGTTCAGATGTCACTGTTTGAGATGGGGCAGTGACATCTTCTGCGGTCCCAGAGGGGGCCTGGGCCTTCGAGGGCTTTTCCCTCTCTCTCCTTCTTTGGGGGAGAGGTGTAGATGTCACTGTCCGAGATGGGGCAGCGACATCTCCTGTGGTCCCAGCGGGGGCCTGGGCCCCCGAGGGCTCCGCTGCGGTGGGTGCAGCGGCACAGGGTGTTTCCTCCTGGGGGGAGACAGCGCTAACAGAGGCTGGCCGCTCCAGGGCGACCCCCTCTCCTTCCTTCCGCTCTCCAGGAAGAGGTGCAGAAGTCACTGTTCCGGATGGGACAGCGACATCTCCTGCGGTCTCAGGAGGGACCTGGGCCCTTGAGGGCCCCGCTGTGGTGGGCACAGCGGTACCAGGTGTCTTGGCTGAGGGAGGGGCGGGTGCAGGAGTTGGGATGGGTCCTCTGTTCCCTCTGAGGCAACTCCTACGAGTGTGCCCCAGCTCTCTGCACAGATAACATCTAACCCCCTCCGTGCCATAAAACACAGTGTATTCTATGCCCTCGTAGGGCACCCTAAACGAACCCTCCACAGATTCATTGCTCCCTGGCAGCAGCAGTTGTACCTGCCGCCTAAATGAGAGTACATGCCTCAGCGCCCTATCTCTGCAGCCCAAAGATAATTTTATTATGGGGGACTTAATGTCTCCCAGGGCTTGCAGGTACGGCTTCATGAGGCAATCTGGGATGAAGGGGGGCACATTTGACAGAATGACCTTTGTGCCTAACCCCTCCATGGGTTCCATAGGGATGTATTTCCCCCCTACACTGATGCCTTTCTGCACCAGGTAGTGAGTGGCAGCCAGCGTACGAAGGAAGAAAATGCCCCTCCCATACATTTTGCTGGCCGCCACCACAGCAGAGGGACCCACCACATCAGCCACAGCCCTCACATATATCTCCATGTTTAGGCCAGGTGACATTGGGCACCTCACCCCAAGCTTCCTGCTCAAACCGGGCGTGGCCCCAGCATTGTTGTTGCTGGGGTCAACACCTGCAACTGCCACATGCGCCCATGTTGGAACTGGGACTGCAGGGGTTACGCTGCTAACAGGTGCTGGGGGAGGCGTGGCCAGGGCACTGGAAGGACCAGGCCTAGGGCTGTGACTAAGAGTGTTGCTCCTAGGGGCCACAGTTTTTGGTGTTCTATATCCGGGCGTCGCCCCTGTTGCCGCACTTGTCCTATTCCCCTTTCCAGGCATGATAAACAAATAAGCCTCTAAGTCAGGGGAAGGTATTGCTTAGTGAGAGAGGTATTGAGAGAAAACTGTCCCTTTTAGAAGAGATCTCTCTGCAAGGGGAAAAAAACAGCAGCTTTTAAAACCTGCTGCAGTTTTAAATCTTTTCCTCTTATTATTAACTCTCTCTCTCTGCTATAATAAGCAAACACCACAATTTACAAGTCTTTATAGAAAAGACACAGAGCTCTCAATAGCAAGTGAGAAAAGGAATCAGGCTTAAGAAAAACAAAAGAGTGAAATTGGAAGTTTAAACAACCAGTAAAAACCTCCAGTAGTGAGGGAGGAGAGAGGGGTGAGACTGCAGTTTTCCAGCCAGCTAAACTGCAGCTATGCTGGGTTAAATCACTGCAGCCCCTGGGTGAAAACCAAAAACGGTTTTTAAGCCTGAAAATGCACCCAAAACCCTCTATAAAACTCCCAGTATACTCACAGTATACTCCCCCACAGATCCAAGCCAAAATATACCAAATAAAGAAAGAATAAAGCTGATTCCTTACCAAATGCCTGGAGCTCTGCACATACACTTCTGAGTGAAGCAGCAGCACGTGATAGTGCTGAGGTGAGTGAAGCAGCAGCAGGTGATAGTGCTGAGGTGAGAGAAGCAGACGAACAGTGTGTGTTTTAAATATTCGATTGAGCAGCCTAATCTCTCAATTTTTACATGGTGTGGCGATTTTCACTTCTCATTCGCCACACCTGTGGCTACATTAAAAATAGGTTGCCCACCTCTGCTATATACCATTTTTTGGACCATGTCATTGCGTTGGAAGTGGTTTAGAACCCCACTGTAAGAGCCTTGTGACTTTTGGCAAGTTACGTTGGCCCAAACTTACACTTTGTAAATACAGACCTTTGGTCAACTAATCAAAGTAATTGACTTATTGAACTATCAATTGTCATTTTAGTGTAATCAATTATTCACGCTTACGTATTTAAAAACAAATATCAACACATATTGATACATTGCTGCACCATAGAAGAAACATGTTATCGTTCTAATATTTAGAGTAGAAGGCTGTCGCAACCTACAAACTGAGGTGGCAGGGTAAATAATGGAAAACCATGTTTAATAATGATGGGACAGGAGAACCAAATGAATTAGCAAATGTGGAATAAATGCCTAAAATCACAAAGAATCTCAGGTGTTGGGTTATGTAGAAAAAATGGTAAGAATGGGAGCGCCAAGTGAAATGATATATATATATATATATATATATATATATATATATATATATATATATATATATACACATATATACTCATATATACATACAGTACGACTCCTCGTTGTTCTCAAAATCACAGCTTTATGCAGACAGTATTTCATGGCACACTGTGCCCACCATAAGTTAATGTTGTAAGAAGCTGCGTCTAGAGCAGGGGTGGGCAACTAAAGTCCTCAAGGGCCACCAACAGGTCTTCAGGATATCCCTGATACAGCACAGGTAGCACAATCAGTGGCTCAGTCGAAGACTGGAGTTGCCCACCCCTGGTCTAGAGCTTTCTCGACTCTAAGAATACACAGTCACTGTACATCTGTATGGAATTGTGAACCGTTACTAAAAGATTGCAACCAAACTAGAATGTCTACTGCATCTCTTTACTGCTGGAGAAGTCTGCAGTACAATGCATTGTAGAGCCTTCACCTACAACGTGGTTAAATGTCTAATAGAAGTTTCTATAAATTCACAAGTATAATTTTGCTTGTCTGTTCTTGGCAGGAAATCATTCCCTTCTCAACATGCTACCCTGGCAGCGTTTGCAGCTGTCTACATTTCTGTAAGTAGACCTTTTTTCCAATATATGCTAAAAAGACATTCCAATGTTAAAAATACTGAACAAAAACTACCCATTGTAGTGACAAGCAGGTCAGTGGAGTAATTTTACCTCTACTATTGTCGTTCTTTAACTTTCATGAAAATATAAATGAAGATTATTAAAAGCAGCAGTTCTGCCTGCTCGCGGTTTTTTATTTGTATAGTTTAGCTATCTATACCAGGGGCTCCCCCGGAGCTCATCCATGGCCCTCGATGTCTGGGGACCTCCTAACACTAGAGAAGCGAGTCGGCTGACCGGTGGGTATTCTGGTCGATTCAAAATGACCACAGGGTTCGGGCTCTCTATGATGATTAATACAAATTCCCGATCATGTTGTGGCTTTCTATTGCTGACTCTGTGGTCCTGTTTGTAATCTGTCTGACATCAGGGGACCACGGGAAACAGGTATCCCCCAGTTCAGGTTAAATTAACCATCCCCCCAAAAAGAACAGGGATTCATACGTTACCTTTACTTTCTTCAAAGTGAAAGTCTTGTATAATAGAAACCAGTGATCAGAAAGACAAAACCTGTGGCGTGTTCGAGGTGCACAGTACCACTATTTTATTTTTTATTTAAACACTTGAAGTTCTACCTTCTTTTTAAAGAAACATGTGTTTATTTTCAGGAGCCTCTGTCCCATTTTGATTTCTATGCCTAAATATTGTATACATTTTCCTAGCACATGTTCCAGAGAGATCTCCCCCAGTATTTAACAAATACAGACACTGTACGGTTTACTTTTTCTATGGTTTACTTTGACCACTGCTATATACTAATAACTAAAGTCAGACTTGTTTCCTGGAATACTTGCATTGGCGAGGCACTTCTGGCAGCAAAAGGGTTAAATTATTTTCAATGCATAGTGCACCCCACTAACAAGTACAGTACTTGGGCTCAATTTAATTTTTTTGTCACACACACACACACACATATATATAGCAAATGGAAATGTTACTGTGCCTTTCACCATTATCACCCAGCATACAGTGCTTCCACTGCAGCAAGGGATCCTGACACAGGTGGCACTGTGTGCTCATTTGCATGTCAATTCCCAGAATCCCTTGCTGCAGTGTGCTGGGTGATAATGGTTTAAGGCGGGGTTGCAGACCTGTCTAAGACATGCAACTGAGCACACAGTAATATTTCCATTTGCTACTGGTGTATGCTTTACTGTGGAGGGTTTTTGTCACTTTTTTTACCCACCATAACTTAACTTAACTAAACACACACACACACACATTTCTTACAGCTTCATTGGTCAGTAAGTGTGAAGGTGCGAATTCCTAAAGAATGGATACATTTGATAATATTTCGCATAATTCGAAAATGAGCAAAAGTCGGACAGAAGAAATACACAGTTTTGCAATGCCTTTTTAACCATAGAAACATAGAATTTAATGGCAGATAAGAACCACCCGTCTGCCCATTTTCCTATCTGCTGTAAAAGCTCAGATGTCATCCTGACCCCGAAATAGGTATTTTGGAGGAAAGAGAGAGGGAGGGAGACAGAAAGAGAGGTCAATAGGTCAATCTCTCTCTCTCTCAAGTTTTTGGTGGAAATGTCGCTAAATGATTTGCGTCCGCATATTTTGCTTTGTTTGTGAACTTATTTTCTTATTTAATGTATTTTTGCGTGAACATTGCATAGAGAAACAGTGAGGGATGCAGAAAAAGACAGAAGCAAGGGGTAAAATATCCTAGGAACATTTCTCAATGCAACTAATATTACATTATTAATAATAATAACTTTATTTCGTAGAGTGCTTTTCTCCCAATGGGACTCAAAACGCTTCACAATTACAGTATAGTGCGCGGTGAGCAGTACATAAGAATTTTACAGACACAGAGTAACATTAATAATTAAAGAATTAATAGAGCTTAAATCTTTGAGCATGGGGAAGAGGTCTTCACAGGGCATAGAATGAGTGACGTAACATTGTTAGTCATGTGGTCATCTTAAATTGTATCACGTCATCAAGATAAATTGGGAGCCCACACCTGACTCCTGTTTACCAGGAGCAGCCAAAGCCAGCTTTAGTTTTGTAGCTTTTATCATTTGTCGTGTTGTTTAACCTGGGGAAAGCCATTCTTGTCAGGAGACATAAAACTAGCACAGGTAAAGCAGGTCCATGCCAACCTCCGAGAATAGTTTGCTATGCATAGTCATGGATGGAATGCAGATGTACTCAAGTCACTCTGTACCTGTCCAATGAGTCTAGGGAAAGAGCAACGTGTGCATACAGAGTATTCCTCTAACTTTATAAGCAATACCAAATAAGACATTGATTGACACGAAGACATGCTTTTAACTGTGCTGAAAATACACCTCTTTCCCTCCTACGTATAGAAAAACTGAAGCAGGAGAGCCTGGCAGCCAAACTTGCAGAACCATCAATTAATTCTTCAGGGAAAACAGTCATATTCTGCCCTCTCCCACACATTAACCCTTGAGTCTCAGAGGGAAATGCAACTCAATGCAGAGTAGAGCCACTAGTAAATATTGTTTCTGGAGCTCCTTATTAAACGAGATTACAGCTGAATAGTCTATTTTAGTGCAACAGGGATTTTTAAGCCACTGTGTTCCAGCCCACAAAACGGTGTTACAGAGTACACACTATAAATATTCCTGGAAAATACAATATGTGCACATCATGTTATATGTTGGAGACTAAGCATAGAAACATTAAAACATATTATTATGCATTTTATTTCCTTTTTTTCTAACTGTTACAATTCTGGGCATTAATTAAATCAATGTTTGGTCAAAATTCTGGGCACTGATCACCCAGTAATGTGCAGAATTTTTGAGAGTTCCCAAATCTTAAATGTACAGTATGTTTTCCCCTCTGTTTGTTGCTGTCTGGTTTAGTCCTGCTGTCATGCCCCCATATCTCGCTGCTTCCTTTCCTGTTCTGTCCGGATCACCAACACCTGCGTGTGTCATTGTGTTGTAGTGCCATTTCAAGGTCAATTTAGGAAATCCATATACAGATCTAGATTATTTGAAAAACTATACAACCAAACCTGGACAAATAAAAATGATACAACCAAACCCATGAATGACTATATACTCCACCCGTGGATCATACTCTTACCTATGTATATTTAATACAATGTAACTATGCATTTCCTTTCCTTCTCAGATGTACTTCAATGCCACGTTAACAGATTCTTCTAAACTACTGAAACCACTGCTGGTGTTTTCCTTTATAATTTGTGGGATTATATGTGGCCTGACCCGCATTACTCAGTACAAGAATCATCCAATTGATGTTTACAGCGGCTTCTTATTGGGAGGAGGAATTGCTATTTATCTGGTAAGTAAAACAAAAATGTAATACACTAGTATAGTCGCACAGCCTATTAGTAAAACCAATGGTTTGTTCACATTATTTTCACTTTGAAATATCGAATAGCTGTGTACAGAATGTCAGTGGTTTTCAACCTTTTTTTGGTTAAGAGAACCTAGAATTAGATTGTAAAATTCTGGGGAATTCCAACCCTCTCCCCTTCCATCTCTCCCTCCCCCCGTCTGTACCTCTCTCCCCCCTGTTAGCCCCTCTCCCTGTTCCCCCTAACACTCACTCTCCCCCCCCCTTACACTCTCTCCCCCACTTACACGCTCTTCCCCTCACACTCTCCCCCTCTATTCTCCCTTTACACTCTCCCCCTCTCTCTAACCCCCCCCTCTCCTCTCCCTTGCCCCCTTACACTCTCCCCCTCTCTATTCTCCCCTTACACTCTTCCCCCTCGCACTCTCCCACACCTCAAACCCTCCCCCTTCTCTCTTGCCCTTACACTCTCCACCTCTCTCTTGCCCTCTTACACTCTCCTCCTCTCTTCTCCCCTTACACTCTCCCCCTCTCTCTTCTCCCTTCACACTCTTGCCTTCTCTCTTCCCCCTCACACTCCCCTCTCTTCTTTATTCTCACTCTCCCCCTTCTCTCTTGCCCCTTACACTCTCCTCCCTCTCTTTTGCACACACACACACCTTTGGGCCTGCGGTACTGCTCCTGTCAACCAGAAGTTGAGCGCGACCTCCGGCGCTAACAGAAGGAGGGAGCGGAAGGATCGCTGTAACCGGGCAGCTGCTGCTGAGCTAGGGTGCCGTCATGCCGCCGGGCCTGGGACGAGTAAAAACTAGTTGTCCCAGCTCTGCTCCCCTGGCAGCCATAGAACCCCTTAGTGTGGGTTCCGCGGAACGCTGGTTGAAACTGACAGCTCTATGTGGTACCACAAGAAGGTTCATCTTTGAAAGTTGGCAGAATGTTCGGTAATGAAACAGAACCACAGCACAAATCCTTTTAAGATGCAGACCCGCTTACCTGGTTCACAAAATATATGTTTTCCCTTTCAAGGGTGATCACATTGTTTTCTGTGTATGAAATACTAGCTCTATATTTTGGGAAAATATTATTTTCAAATAGTGCCACCTTTGTGAATTTTCTCATTGCTGCTTCATCTCTACCCTGCAGGCTGCAAACACAAATGTTAATCAGTTAAACTAAGCCTCTCACTAGTCCATAGAGCAATGTTTTTCAACAGGGGTTTCCTAGGAACCCTTGGGTTCCCCAGACATCCCTAAAGGGATTCATGCAATTTTCAGGTAATTTCAAAATTGTACCAAATACAGAAGAATTTACAATGCACCTGGTCTCAGATGCACTATTAGACAGGGGTGGGATTCCTTACAATGCATCTGATCTCAGACGCGCTATTAGAGAGGGTTGGGGTTCCTTATAATGCATCTGATCTCAGACGCGCTATTAGAGAGAGTTGGGGTTCCTTACAATGCATTTGATCTCAGACGCGCTATTAGAGAGGGTTGGGGTTCCTTACAATGCATCTGATCTCAGACGCGCTATTAGAGAGAGTTGGGGTTCCTTACAATGCATTTGATCTCAGACGCGCTATTAGAGAGGGTTGGGGTTCCTTACAATGCATCTGATCTCAGACGCGCTATTAGAGAGGGTTGGGGTTCCTTACAATGCATCTGATCTCAGACGCGCTATTAGAGAGGGTTGGGGTTCCTTACAATGCATCTGATCTCAGACGCGCTATTAGAGAGGGTTGGGGTTCCTTACAATGCATCTGATCTCAGACGCGCTATTAGAGAGGGTTGGGGTTCCTCAGAATTTTACAATATAATTATAGTGTTCCTTAACAAAAAAAAAGTTAAAGAACACTGCCATAGAGACAGTATATTTTACAGAATATTCCAGTACATTAGTGATTGTGCTGTTCAAACTTGAGCTGTCCAGATTAACATAATTTGATTGTGTAACATGCATTACAACGGGAAAAGGTGGTCACTCAGGGATTTCACTTTATTACAGCCACAAATGTGGCCAACGTTATTACTGCAGCTAGCACAGGTGAAACCTGCATGTATGATTCAAAACAATGGCCATTGTCTCACGTTGTCACAAGCCGCAGTAATATTGTTAGTTACATCTGTACTATTTGTACCCATGTGTGTCAGCATCTAGTAACCACTGCAGAGACAGTGGTATCAGAATGCTGAAGTAGGGTTGTCAGGTGGCTTCTCCAAAAAAACTGGACACAATGGTGAAAGGTGTGACGCGCTCGACACACACACACGCACACCACTCATCTCTCCATACTGTTTCCACCTCTCCTTGGCCACACCCCCAGGTTCCTGACACCTCCTGATTGGCTGCTGCTGAGTAATGCAGCCAATCAGAATAGAGGCAGCTGCCCAGCCCCCTAGCAACAGCCCTGCCCGGGGAAAACCCACGGCCCCCCAAGCCGGTCAGGTTACTATGTCCAGAGAGATAATACTAGACACATACACGTCCAGTATTACCTCTACATTTTTACTGGACAGAGTGTCCCAAATACAGGACAGTCTGGTTCAATACTGGACACCTGGAAACCCTATGCTGCAGCCAGGGGCATGTTAAAACTTTTGGTGCATCCCCTCTCAGCTTGGTGCCACTTCCATTCTGGTCCCCAGAAAGAAGAAACTCCAGCAGGATACAGTATATAAAAGAATGCATTATTTTAATATTGTGTCTCAATATCTTCTTTAGTTTCAGCTAGGGGGAAAAAAAGGTATTGACCTGTAAATCATGTACAGAATAGAGGAATTCGACTTCCAGTAATGTCGAGTCTACTATGCAGTGCTGCTTTAAAAGAACCAATTCTTCATTGCTGACCTATATATTAGGAATTTACGCATGTATCCATTACTGTATATACACAATACGTGTTTTAAAATGTTTAACAAGCATTGAACCGATTATAACACCTTTTATAATGTACAGTAGTGCCACACAATGACTGTAGTGGCTAAAGAATTAACACTCATTTGGTCAAAAATGGGCATGTTTCTTTCATAAAAACAGTCAGATCTTTAGGGTGTTATTGATGACCATGTCGATTTTGGCCAATTGTCGTACAGTATAAGATGATCGATAAAGTGGCACTGCTGAGAAATGATCTTAATACAACAGCTGAGTCATGAGAAAAGCCAGTCGAATAGAGCCAGAAAGAATGTTGAATATTCATTTTTAGTCATCTGCACTTTCAGCTCCTAATAACAATAAAACCCTCTGTATAAGGTCATTGTCAGTCAGATAACATGAAGCATAACTCAGGCACTTGGGTCATGGTTTGACAAATCTATTTCATACAGTATGCATGAGATAGTCGACATCGGGTTTGCTATACATAATCTGCCTCTGGGGACAGTAATTACATAGAGACGCCAAAAAGGCAGCTAGGCATATGAAGTACATTGGTGAAATCAGAGGTTATGTGTCCTACATGTGTGGATTTCAGGGGTATTCCATTTCTCTTAAGTGTTAGAACTCAGCATTATAAAGTGTACATAATAAGAGAACAAGTGTGCTGTAAATCTCTGTTAAATTTAGTCTTGGTCAAATGCTCCTAAATAAGAAAAATGTTATAATGATACGGATATCATTATTTATTCATGCACTAGTATCACAATAGCGTTTTTGCATATTTATCATGTTATTGATCACGTATGGTTGCACTCTTTTTATTCTTTGTTTTAGGGCCTTTATGCTGTGGGAAACTTTCAGCCGAGTGAAGACAATGTTCTTCAGAAGCCTCCTCCACCACTTAGAGAACCATTAAGGTCTCTAACTGACCTTAGTCAAGACACCAGCAGGATATTGCCCGGAAAGAATGGCAGTAGTTGTGATGGAATCTCTTCCCATCATTCTGAAATAATCTTGAACAGAAATCATAGAGAGTCTGGCTCACTCACAAATATTAAGAGAGCAAGTACTGATGTGGAGGTAATAACCCCCCGAAGCCCCATGGGAAAAGAGAACATGGTCACATTCAGCAACACTTTGCCGAGGGTTCACACTCCCTCTATAGAAGACCCAGCTAGGCGAAATGCAACCATTCATGCATCAATGGACTCTGCACGCTCCAAGCAACTACTTTCTCAATGGAAAACTAAAAATGAAAGCCGTAAACTGTCGTTACAGGTGATTGAGACGGAGGCAGGTCTCTCCCCACAAAGGATAATAGAAATGAGATCGAGCTCTGAGCCTGTAAGGGTTGGGGTCAATGGAGATCACATCGGGGCCGGCAATCCATACCTTAAAATGCAAACGGGTAGTGTGCCTGGCTGCAACAATACTGGTATTCCAGGTGGACCTAGAATCTCTATTCAGTCACGTCCTGGATCTTCACAGTTAGTACACATTCCAGAAGAAACACATGAAAACATCTTAATTGCATCTCCTAAATGTAGTTCTGCCAGATCAAAGTGGCTTAAAGTAGCTGAAAAGAGTGTTACATGTCGAAGTAATAGCCAACCAAGAATCATGCAGGTGATAGCCATGTCGAAGCAGCAAGGAATGCTTCAGGGTAGTCCTAAAAGTTCAGAGGGAAGTACAGTCAGTTGCACTGGATCTATCCGATACAAAGCACTGACAGAACATGAACCAACAAATATTGTGAGGGTCGAAGCCCACCCGGAAAACAACAGGCCAATAATCCAGATGCCTATGGAGGGAGAATGTAGTGGCTCATGGAAATGGAAAGCTCCTGAGAAAGGTAGTCTGCGTCAAGCTTATGAGCTAAATGACCTGAACAGAGACTCCGAAAGCTGTGAATCATTAAAAGACACTTTTGGCACGGCTGAAAGGAAAAGAAGCAACATAGATAATGATCACCTTCTTCATGGACTTACCACAATACGAGTTACTCCTGTGGAAGGAAGTGAAATTGGCTCTGAGACTGTATCTATTTCTTCAAGCCGCGACTCTACTCTTAGAAGAAAAGGCAACATCATCTTAATCCCGGAGAGAAGTAACAGCCCGGAGAGCACCCGAAACATCTTCTACAAAGGATCATCACCCACACGCACTTACAAAGAATGAAAAATCCTAAGAAGGTTCCATTGGTTTCAACAGAATTTATTCTACTTTAATAAATCTTGTGCTCTTATTAGTTTTGGAGATAATGCAGAAATAATCTTAAATGTGCCAAATTACTAACGATTAGGTGAGCTGTGGTTAAACTTTACTGGTGTAGACTGGAGAACATTTTGGAACTCAAGCAAGACGGAACGAAAAGCACAATGCAAAGAAATCAAACCAATGTGAAAAATGAAAAGCATTATACAATCAGCTTCTTTAGACACAAGTGACTTTTCTTTAGACAAAATTGACTACAGGAAAGGATGCGATATCATTAGAAAAAGAATACTGGAACTTAGACACTTTATTTCATGAATGTGCCAACTCTGACATTTACTGATTCTTAAATCTGAGAAATAATGTTTTCCACCGCAAAAAAAAATGTTTGATTAGTGCAAGATATTTACAGGTTGTGCATTCAAATGTAAATTAAGAGGCTGTGCTTGTTACAAGTCTAGATAGCATATCAGCTCAAGCACATAAAGATTAATGCTATGTAGTTCTTTTGACAGTCAAGTTGCTCCTGTTAGGATGATGGTGACTGCCTTTGTATAGAGTAGGACATACAGCTTTGTTACAGTGGATCGCTCACACTTGAATTGCCAGAATTTTGTGTGGCTCCTTACACAGCGTTTACTTTGACAAAGTGTGGGTGTAATTCACTAAGAATGGTATATATTGTTTTATTTTGCTAAGTAGTACTTCTTTCAACTACTTAACTTCTACTAAGTACAGATCATGATAAAGAAAAAAGGTGCTCAAAAGTGGGGACATTGCTACCGATATTTACAGTGTTGCAGAGGTTCTCACACAGTGAAAGTTTTACTCCTATTTCATGATTGTTCCTATCTTTAAATCCCCATATAAAACAGGGTTTAATATTAATATATTAACATTAATATAAATGTATTACAGAACTAAGACGTCAATTATTATTACTGGTTTCTGAACAGACAACTACATTGTATCAACATCAGCGCAGAATATCATTGGACCAACACATAAATATTCAAGTCCTGAAGTGATTTTAATTTGCCGGCAGAACTAGTGACTAAAAATTGAAGACGCAGAAAGACATACAGTAGAGGCCTAGTCAATGAATTCAGATAGTGCCCATTCGGTGATTCCAGACTATCCGTGCGCTGAATCAACATTATTGCACTTGAGATAGAAAAATATTAGGGGTTCAAAGAAACAAGCAATGCTGTGGCTTTGGACAACACGCTAGAAAGGACCTTCCACTGGATATGGGCTTCTCTTTTCCTAGGGACAATGCTAGTGTTATATTCATTTCAATTATAACTTGCCTATTTCGGAATGGTATGTGTGGTAGGCTTTGGGAGTTTAGACTGGAACATTTCCTCACATTTTGTAGATGATTCCTCTGACATTTTATACGTATAGTGTTAACGATACACATATAATGAAGAAACACCACACAGTCTGGTAGTTAAAAAGTTAAAATGAACCCCACCCCTTCTGGCATTTCCATCTCTTACCCTCATGTTTTCAGACAGTGGTTTATAGAACGATACGAAACTATGGTTTGAGGGGTTTAAAGCTCGGCACAGTGTATCAGGTATAACGTGATTTTTTTCTACTCAAGCTTTCCAAAGTCTTAAACATGATTTCTGAGTGTTTCAGCAAATCCCTGAAACTGTGCTCTTTACATGGATGTCATACATGTAAATCATTTTATACTTAAAGTGCCAAAATCTACTGTTTTTTTTATAGATGGCTTATTAAATCATGGTATATTGTGAAACACTGATTTAAAATAAAATTAAAATAACAATCACTTGTTTGAAATAAAGACACCTGCATGGATATTTGATAAAAAAAAAAAAAATGCCTTTTGTAAATGTCACCTTTGTTTACATTATACTAATACCTTAATTTAAAAACAATCAATGACCAGATTACATCTTTTTAAATTTCTAATTTTCTTACTTGCTACAGAGGGCACTAATTTCTTTGTGAGGCTGTGCTTTATTGAATAAAGAATATAAAATATGACTATGTTTTTCAACAAGAAACCTATATGTAAAGTATTGTGTTTAATAAAATGTTATGCAAATGTTTTCGAACGGAGAGATTTGTAAATTGCTATAAATGTATTTTATCTAAGTAAAAAAAAATCAATGCTACTGTGTGAGTTTATTGTGTAAAACATCACAAAAATAAAGATACAATCTTTAATGCATTTTTTTTTTGTCTTCTGATCTGTCACATCTCAGAGAGTAGCTGTTATTTAATGGGGTGAATTTATAATAAAAACATAAGACAGGTGTGATTTTAAAGCAGAAGAACAAGCTGCATTGCGGTTTAGGCTGAACATGTTATTACTACAGTATGTATTTAGGCTGGAGTTTTATTCTGACTATCAATGAATTAAAACTGTTAACTTTTATCTAGAGTAAAGTCAATATATTTTCTTAAACTACTAACTTATACAGTGCATATGATTATTAGACCGTATGCACAAATACATCTGAAATTGAAGAAAGTGATCTGCCTGCTCATACTGTAGCTACCAATTAAACAAACTATCTTGTAAACGTGTGTTACCTTCAGAATATTTTCATTAGACGCAAGGCACAAATTCCCTGATATTCAGAAACAAAATACCACTGCTCTAATATGTTGTAGGCAGTTAAATTAATTAATAGCAAGACATCCCACTATTACATTTCTAACAGCTGAAAACAATTATTGAAGTAAATCTTTCATTTCAGTACATCATGAGGTCTCCAGATATCTGTCTGCAGCACATTTTAATTTCAATTTCATAATGTTATATAAAAGGTTACAAACATTTATTATAAATCCTACCCGCCTGGGAGGGGAAGGGAGAAGAAGGTATGGGTCTGGGGGCAGAGAGGGCCGCAACAGAGGGGGGGGGGGGTCATAGCGCACTTACCTGCAGCCTTGCGTGTTGGAGGGGACCGGCTATGGCCAGCCATGGCTCGTACCGGCAGCCCCCACGGAGGTAATTATTTCGGGAAGCAATCAATCAAGCAAATCAACGCGGTCAGCTCCGGAGCCCCCCTGCTTCAAACTTTTTTCTTTTTTTTAATGTATTGTGTCGTCTGGAGTGATGGAGTATACACAACCTAGCGCTATATCCACAGGATGATGTTCATAAACAAATAAAGTCCCAACACAATTGAAAAATGTACACCTTTACGTGTTTGAAGTCCTGCAGGCTGGTTGACTCACGGATTGTCCAAAAATCCTTCTTGTAGCCGTGTTGAAGAAAAGCCCTTGGCGCTGGTCCTCAGTGTGGTGTGTTGAATGGTGATCGGAAAAACAACAAAATAAAATGGTGTAAACCTATACAACTACTATAATCAATAACACCACTTGTGCGTGAATTTAGTAAAACAGCACCAGAATACACAATAGAACAGGCTTATAACCTTTTGGCCAAAGGGTTTATCTAAATGACCCTTACTCATGAGCAGATAACCACTGAAGTATTGTACTAGATGTTGTGTCATTTTGTATGTTGTGCTGTCCTTTCTGTTTTTGTTTTGATACAAAAGAACAGTATCTAATGCTCAGTGAAACTCAGAAATATTAGTAAATATAAGTGAATTAAAGTGCAACCTTGTAAACAATGGATGGATGAAATTAACACAGGCAGTGCTTGATAACTCTCGATGGTAAGCTGGATGTGAGCAAATACTAAGGTATCTAATGACAGATAATAATTATCTTCCACAGTGATAGAAGTCCATTAAGATTGGCAT
Source organism: Ascaphus truei (assembly GCF_040206685.1). Classification (NCBI taxonomy): domain Eukaryota; kingdom Metazoa; phylum Chordata; class Amphibia; order Anura; family Ascaphidae; genus Ascaphus; species Ascaphus truei. Next base: position 34,152,674 of record NC_134492.1, read on the forward strand.
AAATGCAATGAAAAGAGAAAAAACTCATGGTACAATAACGTATGACATTCAATAAACATATACTGCTGCGGCAGCTTTTATTCTTACTAATCACCGGCTTTTACCTGGCATGTTCCTGGAATGCCACGCTGTTCACCTGGAGCATGCCGGGCTCCTTTTGCCTTCCCAGCCAGGCGCATGCCCGGCTGACGCGCGGTTGATGTGTTAATTGATAATGGTTCAGGATTTACTAGGCTGCAATGCTTCGCGTGTCCGCCAGATGGCATAAATTCATGAATTGTAATGCAGTATATATATGTATATATCTCGCCCCCGCCGGCCTATAGTATCATTGATGTGCATATACAGTACTGTATGTGTATGTTAGGGGTTATAGAGGTTGTTGTTATACAGTATATATATATATATATATATATATATATATATATATATATACATATACTGTATAACAACAACCCCTAACATACACATACAGTACTGTATATGCACATCAATGATACTATAGGCCGGCGGGAACGAGATGTGTTTGCAGCAGAGAGAGAACCGCTGCTCTCTTTGCGCAAACATCGGCACATTAAAAATTATTTAAAATACATTTTTATTCATAGTGTAGATGTGCAGGGGGTCTCCGGAGCTGAACCGCGTTGGTTTCAGGTCCGGGGACCCCCTGCTCCCCGAGATACAGCCCCCTTTATGAGGTGCCGGTGTCCCTCTGCATTTAAAGGTCCCGATCACGTGACCGCGACATGTAAACCAAGCAGAGGGATACCGGCACCCCCTAAAGGGGCCTGTATCTCGGGAAGCAGGGGGTCCCCGGACCTAAAACAAAAACGTTTCTGCTCCGGAGACCCTCTGCACATGTACAGTATACTGCACCGACACACTTTATTCGAGCAAATACCCGGTATGTACCTGGCAGATACCTGGAATGTGCCGCTCCTAACCTCTGACAAGCCCCGTTGCATTTGCCTTCCCAGCCTGGGTTCATGCCTGGCTGACGGGCGGCTGATCTGTTAAATGATAATGATTAGGATTTAATAGGCTGCAATGCTTCGCGTGTCTACCAGATGGCATAAATTCATGAATTGTAATGCAGTTTATATATATATACTGTGCAGTATTGCAGCCAGCGGGAATAAAATGCTTCAATCCCTGCTTGGAAAATAACTCAATACACTCGGGCAGAAAACAGTCACAAACCTCAATACACCCGGGTATACCCGAATTCGTGGGACTAGCCAAGCTCGAATAAAGTGTGTCGCCAGTGTAAATAAAACACATATATAAATAAACACTCGTTCCTTACCTTAGCGGCTATGTGCTATGGTAATGAAGCAGCATTTCTGTATTTTTAATAATATTGTGCAGGAGCAGGGGGTCCCCTGAGCATTAATTTCTGGCTCAGGGAACCCCCTGCTCACTGTACAATATTATTAAAATACAGAAATGCTGCTTCGTTACCATAGCACATAGCCGCTAAGGTAAGGAACGAGTGTTTATTTATATATGTGTTTTATTTATACTGTACATGTGCAGAGGGTCTCCGGAGCAGAAAGTTTTTGTTTTAGGTCCGGGGACCCCCTGCTTCCCGAGATACAGGCCCCTTTAGGGGGTGCCGGTATCCCTCTGCTTGGTTTACATGTCGCGGTCACGTGATCGGGACCTTTAAATGCAGAGGGATACCGGCACCTCATAAAGGGGGCTGTATCTTGGGAAGCAGGGGGTCCCCGGACCTGAAACCAACGCGGTTCAGCTCCGGAGACCCCTGCACATCTACACTATGAATAAAAATGTATTTTAAATAATTTGTAATGTGCCGATGTTTGCGCAGAGAGAGCAGCGGTTCTCTCTCTGCTGCAAACACATCTCGCCCCCGCCGGCCTATAGTATCATTGATGTGCATATACAGTACTGTATGTGTATGTTAGGGGTTATAGGGGTTGTTGTTATACAGTATATACTGTATATATACAGTATATACTGCATTACAATTCATGAATTTCTCGGCTTCAAAAACAACAGCTCGCAAACGCCCCCATGCGTTTTTACACGGCATTGCAGTATTGCAGCCAGCGGGAATAAAATGCTTAAATCACGGGCGCGATATAACGCTATATACCCCGGGAGAAAACGATACAAAACCGCACATCACCGGGATATTCCGAAATTCGCGGAGCTAGCGAAGTAAGAATAAAGTTGGTCGGTAGTGTAATAGGAGACTGTTAGAATCTCACTCATGGATTTTCTGTTAAAAATGCACTTGTAGATCAAATAGATCAAGTGTGCTGGTGTCTTTGTCCTCACGGTGGGTCTCCACGGTGTAGAGGAGAGTGATCCGGTCTCAGCGTGTGGGGGCGAGCTGCTCTGCAGGGATCTCCGTCATTTTCTGGTTTGCGTCCACTCCCAGGCTCCGCCTCCCGTTCGGGGCGGCTTGCACAGTGATGCGCAATGACATGTCGCAACGTGATGATGCGTTCAATGCGCCCTAGATTTTGCCAGTACCTCCGCAAACTCACTCCAAAGACACCGCGTATCTCCTCCAGCGATTGGCCTCTGGTCCCAGCACACTACTAATCTACCCACTACTTTCCCGTTTCACGAGACCTGCTCGCTTCTTCAGGGGTATACAGTTAGTGAAGAGGTAGTCCTTTATATACCCTCACTAATAATGCACCAATTACGAATTTAAATATATACAGTACATATTAATAACGTATAACATAAAACATATACATATAATAATGTCACCTGGAGTGCCTCTAACACTGCTTCCTGACTTCAATTATGCTCGCCAGACCAAGCAGAAAACAAGTAGTCAGTTTGAAATGATACCTTTATGAACTAATTATACTTCAAATAGCTTTCAGGATCACCCAGACCGAGTGCCGTGACATCAGGCTCTTGGCGATTTCTGGCCAGCTAGTTGCGCGCCTTTGGGGGGGGGGGGGCGGCACGGCTATGACGTCACAGAGCTGGTTCGCCCTCATTGGGCGAACCGCTCATGTGATGCGCCTGCGAGCGGCCAAATCAAATTGATTTGTCTCGCCAAGCAGTTGAGCGCCGTGCACGCACGCAGCTTGGACACAACAATTTACTTTCATTGCTGTGCTGGCGAGCGCGCGAGCGAACACTCAGCCTGGGCGAGGCCTTGGGCATACACTCACATGGACACACATGGAACTTGTTTTAGCTCTGGGACAGAATTTCTGATATCTTACTGTGAACTTATTTTGACCTAAATTTTCTTTTAGTTGCCAGCAGAATTTTCAGCACACAATGATGGTCACCAAAATGTGTTTTATATCATAGGAAACCTTTGACTTTACGGGTGACCTATGATTGTGGCAACATCGGTCAACTCAACCAATACTTATTCATTGGTTTAAGTCATATGACCTTGGCTTCTATTGATTGGCTGACCTGCCAGAGGTCATTTAAACTTGCAAACCTAGTTAAAGACAAAAAAAAAAATCCACATGATTATATAAGCAGACACAAGTGTGGTCATACATATCAAAAACAAAATAATAATTGTGACCAATATGGTGGTCCTGTTATTAATAGTTATTTGAGGAATTAGTTTTCCTAGTTTTGTACTGCAGGATCCCATATTGGATATATGACTTTTTGACAACATTATGTTACCATAGTAACTATGCATTCCAGTCCTTCGCTTTGCTGAATGCTCGTTAAGCCTGTCAATCAAACCCCCAGGGGAGAATGATGTGTACAATCAGCAGATGCCAAATGAAGTCAACAGCACAGAAAAGTTTGCATTAAACATTCATTTAGCTAGCAATCAGGTTTCAATATTATCTCATTGCACCACGTTTGCTAGAAGCTGCTGAAGGGATCATCAATGCAATTGCAAAGCAATCAAGGGTCTCTTGCAAAGTTGATTTAAATGATAATATGCAGTATATGACCAAGGACAATAGTGTTTTAGGAGACAAGCAGCCAAAATGAAGTAATTATCCTAGTAAAGAAATAGGTTTACATACATTAAACATTTGAGCTTCTTTTACGTTAACCAAGCTTTTTAATTGAGCCAACATGTTATTACTATGTATTTGGGCTGTAGTTTTATCCTGACTGTCAATGAATTAAAAAAGTTAACTTTTATCTAGAGTAAACTAAATATATTTTCTTGAACTACTAACTACTACAGTGCATATGATTATTAGACCGCATGCACAAATACTGTACATCTGAAATTGAAGAAAGTGGTATGCATGTTCATAGCTACCAATTAAACAAACTATCTTGTAAACGTGTGTTACCTTTAGAATATTTTAATTAGACGCAAGGCACAAGTTCCCTGATATTCAGAAACAAAATACCATTGCTCTAATATGTTGGAGGCAGTTAAATTAATTAATAGCAAGACATCCTTACATTTCCAATAGCTGAAAACAAATATTGAAGTAAACCTTTCATTTCAGTATATCACGAGGTCTCCAGATATCTGTCTGCAGCACATTTTAATTTCATAATGTTATGTAAAAGGTTCCAAACATATACAGTATTACAAATCCTACCAACTGTACAGTATGGCGATTGGATCCACACACTACGGACCTGGATATTGTAGAATGTCAATATCAAACTTTTATTGTAGCTCTATATTTCTTCATTAGGAGTAGAGTTTGTAGCAATGGTTGGCATTATAGGGATGTCCCTCCTAGGATCAAATTGTCTAGAGGCCATAATATGTTTAATAATTTGAATATAGGTTTTGTTTGTTTTTTCATTAAAGTACAGGTATTTTAAATATACACATATTTTATTTATTAATTTGCTTTTAATGTTTGTATGGGAGTCAATTGCTTCACAGACCTTTTGTGATCTTTAAATAATCTATTTCATGATAAACAAAATTTATATGCAGGCAAATGGTCAATACTCATTGTTTTACTTTTGTTGTTTGTCTATGTAGCCCCCTTTCCCTATGCCTAAGGAAACTATGCGTGCTGCTATACCTGTTTGCTCACAGGAGGCCTAAGCCTCCACCGCTGGGAGCCTGGGGTGAGCTCTTTCTCCTTGTAGCACAGCGCCTCCACCTATGAGGGATCCCAGCGTTGGCGGGATAGCCCCTTACAGGAACCAATCACAGTAATGAATAATACACACACAAGGTATATAACTAATGTTTACCGAACACACATGCAATAGCAAAAATAACTGTACCCCAAGTGTACAATCAATGACACAACAAGTGGGGCTTTCCCTACAACACTTTGCTGGGGTGATTCAGGGCCTAGCTGGGGCCTAAAGGGCAAGCCTAGGCCTAGTCCAGGAGGCACCGCTCCCTGGACACAACCTGCGCTCTTGTCGCCCTCCGTCCGATTCATTTGCGGTCTCTCAGCCCGCGGAGGATATCCTGATCCTCATGCTCACATAGCCCTATTGGCTGAGTAGTCCACCTGAACTGATTATGGGACATGTAGTCCCTGTACAGAATCTGCTGAGCCATTTAAGATGACCGCCACAACTACACTAAGCACGTGAGCACGGTTATGATGGAGGCAAACCGGCTCCGAGACAGCTGCTGAGACTCATAGTGAGGTGCCTTTAACGAATCATATCCCAGTCTCGTTGGAGGGCGTCTCAATCTTTGACCCCTGTGAGTCTCTTCTTCTACGTTTTCTTGGTTGGAGAGACTACCATCGGCTTGAGGCCCTGGCCCTTTCATAGAGTGTGAATTTTAAGATACATAATCTCTAGTAGGTACGAAACTCTGACTCCTTGGGTCGAGTGGTAGGCTTGTGGAAGCCGCTGGTAAGGGTACATGGGGAACAGGCCCATTACCCGCTACTTCTTCTGGTGTGGTGTTTAACACAACAACCCTCCTAGCAGCGTTGTTACGAAATGGGGGCCAGGAACTTTTCCCTTTCAAACAGAAATGCTTTATTTACATTTGGCATCATACAGACTTCTTTGTATGGCATAGTGCTTATTCTGGCAATCCCTTGCATATCAGAGAGTTCTTCCACTCCCAGAGGCACCCTGCGGCATGGGTGCACCCTCTCTTGGGGACCAACATCCCTTCACCCTGTGGATAACCTCCTTGTCCCTACCTATCGGATACAGGTGTGTCTGTTGCTACAGTAGCTCCCATCATGTACTCAGAAGCCCGTGTTTGAGAGACTTCCTTTTGAGTACATGGCACGTTCGCCCTTTATCTTCCAGAAGCCAGACTCGGACCCATATCCTGGCTCTATCTCTAATAAGGGGCATATTCCCTATATATCAAAACATTATAGTGACAGTTCTATTACAACTCTACAGTAACTACACAGTGAGGCACCACTTTCTCCATCTCCCAGAACCTGAATCCAAAACCTTCACTAATATATATATATATATATATATATATATATATATATAACAAAAAGCAGCAGCCAGCACTCGAAACAACAAATGTAAAGTCAAGGTGCATGCTCCATAGAAATCAATATAGAAACCCTGTCTTCCCATAAGAGAAGGCACAAAAGCAGCAACACTCAGATAAAGCAAAAAGACATGTATTAGCAGTTACAAAACAGCACACTATAAACCCAACGTTTCGGTCCTAGGCAGGACCTTCCTCAGGGGGGTGCTACCAGACAATGACACCCAGAGAACATATATACCCCATAGTTCACCATGTGAGGACAATTAGAGGCAGCTAATTGTACAATCCTGGAGCTCCACGAGTGCAATCAGTGTATGAGGTAGTACGGTGGCCATCTTGGAAAGCAGGAGACAGAGCAATGTATGCTATCTCACATGGGCAGATGAGTACAGGCTCCCCCGGTGGACAAAAAAATCCTAGCGTCCAATGTTGCTAGGAAACGCATGTGTGGCGTCATAAAGTCCTGGGAAGTCAGCTCAAAGTAAAGTTGCGCATGTGCAAGGCTCTCTGACAGCACCAGAACGTCACGCCGATCTGGTACCCCATTCAGTGTCAATTGCATCAGTGTGGCAGCTCCCTAAAGAAAATGACAGTGAAGGAACAAGTGAATCAACACATAAGGGGAATAAAAACAATTTCCAGAGCTGAGGGTGACTGTTTAGATGGCAAGGGGAGGGAGGGCAAGGGGAGGGAGGGCAAGGGGAGGGAGGGATAACAAGGGAAAGGAGGAGGTAGAGCAAAAACATGCATATAAATTAGGCAATTGTAAATGGCATACTGGTTAAATATTAATATTCAGTACTGCACCATTGGGTAACAATATTGCAAAGTCCTGGCGATGGAAACCTAATTAAGAGCATCTATGCATTGCTGAAGAGAAAAGGACACAGAACAAAAATTCAAAAGATGCAATCACAAAAAACATCCTAATTTGAAATCTTCATTTAGTCCTCGCGGAGCCATTGTGTTCAGTTCAAAAATTATGCGAGTTTCAAGTTGTAACAGCAATTTGCCCCTGTCTCCTCCACGGGGGCCAGCATGTGCTTGCATGATGGGCATGCATCGTAGCGTTGCCAAGCTATGCTTGTGATCTTTAAAATGTCTCGCTACCGGTTGCAGTTTGAGATCCTCATTATTCGTACTGTCAAGTAATGCCTTCCTGATGGAGGAGCGGTGCAAGCTCATACGCTCCTTCAACATACGTGTGGTTTTACCAATATAATACAGGTCACATGGACACCGGATGATGTATACAACGAATTTACTCTCACAGTTCATGTAATCCTTTATTTTAATGGCTTTTCCACTGTGTGAATGGACAAAGCTTTTCCCCAATATCATGTGTTGACAGTTTATACAGCCATGACATTTGTGTACACCGGGAGTTTTGGAGAGCCAATTCGTAGGGCTGGCATACTTGGATACCGGATCTGCCTGTGTCAATAGGTCACCTATGTTTCGGCCCCTGCGGTAACAGAATAATGGTGGTTTGGTGAAGGTTTTCCCAATTCTTTTGTCGTTTTCCAAGATGTGCCAGTGTTTCGTGATACTTCTACGAATAGTACATGATGAAGTACTAAAAGTGGTATTAATCCCAAAACGATCTGAAAAAAGGGGGGGGCATAGTTGTGATGGACTATGAACAATATAGAGCAGAAATAATGCGGCAACTTAATGTATGCTTGCATTACAAAGCACTGAAAGGTGATCCCACCCACATTTATAAAAAAGAGATTGATACCATAATACAACTTGGCATTAACAATAGGTGGATATCGGAGGAAACAGGGAAATTCTTAACACAGGAATTCCCGATCACTCCAGTGATATACATTTTACCCAAAGTGCATAAATCTTTGACCTCTCCACCAGGGAGACCCATCATTGCGGCGATGGGCTCCCTATGTCACCCCCTCTCTCAGTATATTGACTTTCATCTTGTGACCTGTATTATATTGGTAAAACCACACGTATGTTGAAGGAGCGTATGAGCTTGCACCGCTCCTCCATCAGGAAGGCATTACTTGACAGTACGAATAATGAGGATCTCAAACTGCAACCGGTAGCGAGACATTTTAAAGATCACAAGCATAGCTTGGCAACGCTACGATGCATGCCCATCATGCAAGCACATGCTGGCCCCCGTGGAGGAGACAGGGGCAAATTGCTGTTACAACTTGAAACTCGCATGATTTTTGAACTGAACACAATGGCTCCGCGAGGACTAAATGAAGATTTCAAATTACAGTAGGATGTTTTTTGTGATTGCATCTTTTGAATTTTTGTTCTGTGTCCTTTTCTCTTCAGCAATGCATAGATGCTCTTAATTAGGTTTCCATCGCCAGGACTTTGCAATATTGTTACCCAATGGTGCAGTACTGAATATTAATATTTAACCAGTATGCCATTTACAATTGCCTAATTTATATGCATGTTTTTGCTCTACCTCCTCCTTTCCCTTGTTATCCCTCCCTCCCCTTGCCCTCCCTCCCTCCCCTTGCCCTCCCTCCCCTTGCCATCTAAACAGTCACCCTCAGCTCTGGAAATTGTTTTTATTCCCCTTATGTGTTGATTCACTTGTTCCTTCACTGTCATTTTCTTTAGGGAGCTGCCACACTGATGCAATTGACACTGAATGGGGTACCAGATCGGCGTGACGTTCTGGTGCTGTCAGAGAGCCTTGCACATGCGCAACTTTACTTTGAGCTGACTTCCCAGGACTTTATGACGCCACACATGCGTTTCCTAGCAACATTGGACGCTAGGATTTTTTTGTCCACCGGGGGAGCCTGTACTCATCTGCCCATGTGAGATAGCATACATTGCTCTGTCTCCTGCTTTCCAAGATGGCCACCGTACTACCTCATACACTGATTGCACTCGTGGAGCTCCAGGATTGTACAATTAGCTGCCTCTAATTGTCCTCACATGGTGAACTATGGGGTATATATGTTCTCTGGGTGTCATTGTCTGGTAGCACCCCCCTGAGGAAGGTCCTGCCTAGGACCGAAACGTTGGGTTTATAGTGTGCTGTTTTGTAACTGCTAATACATGTCTTTTTGCTTTATCTGAGTGTTGCTGCTTTTGTGCCTTCTCTTATGGGAAGACAGGGTTTCTATATATATATATATATATATACAGTGTTCGACAAATCACCCAAAAATCTACTCGCCCAACCAAAAAATCTACTCGCCACCTAGTCCCGCCCCCAACCCCGCCCTTACTCCCGCCCCCAACCCGCTTTAAAATAAAATATATAAATAAAATACATTTAATAAATTCCTAGTCAGAACAACATTCGTTTTTGACAAATGTATTTATTACATTATACTACAATTAGTCCTTGTTACGTGTGTGTGTGTGTGTGTGTGTGTGTGTGTGTGTGTGTGTGTGTGTGTGTGTGTGTGTGTGTGTGTGTGTGTGTGTGTGTGTGTGTGTAAGTGTGTAAATGTCGGATCTAGAAATAAAAACCACAGGTGAATGACTAGTTTCCTGAACCCCTTAACCAGTGTCTGGACGTCCCCGCTTCACAATATCTAAAGCAGCAATCCCGCCTGGGATCTTACCTGATCCGTAGTCCCTCAATGTCCAGGTACCTCATTCCCGCAATGTTATAAGTTGGAGGGGATGTGTTCCCTACCTGTCTTCTGGGTTAGGGGGGATTCCGATGTCTTCCGTGTGAAGCTTGAGTCAGATCTGGAAGAAAGCAGTATAAGTTATTTTGGTGTAGTATAGGACAGTTAAGATATATAGGGTAAATAAGATATCCAGATACAGAGAGGGGGAGAGAGAGAGGGGGGAGAGAGAGGGGGTGAGAGAGAGAGGAAGAGAGAGAGAGGGGGTGAGAGAGAGAGGAAGAGAGAGAGAGAGAGGAAGAGAGAGAGAGGAAGAGAGAGAGAGGGAGAGAGAGAGAGAGAGAGAGAGAGAGAGAGAGAGAGAGAGAGAGAGAGAGAGAGAGAGAGAGAGAGAGAGAGAGAGAGAGAGAGAGGAAGAGAGAGAGAGGAAGAGAGAGAGGAAGAGAGAGAGAGAGGAAGAAAGAGAGAGGAAAAGAGAGAGGGGAGAGAGAGGGGAGAGAGAGAGAAAAAAAGAGACAGAGGGGGAGAGAGAAAAAGAGACAGAGGAGAGAGAGGAGAGAGAGAGAAAAAGAGACAGAGGGGGGAGAGAGAAAAAGAGACAGAGGGGGGAGAGAGAAAAAGAGACAGAGGGGGGAGAGAGAGAAAGAGACAGAGGAGAGAGGGGAGAGAGAGGGGAGAGAGAGGGGAGAGAAGGAGAGAGAAGGAGAGAGAAGGAGACAGAAGGAGACAGAAGGAGACAGAAGGAGACAGAAGGAGACAGAAAGAGACAGAGGGGGAGAGAGAAAAAGAGACAGAGGGGGAGAGAGAAAAAGAGAGAGGGGAGAGAAAGAGAGAGGGGAGAGAAAGAGAGAGGGGAGACGGGGGAGACCAGAGAGAGGGGAGATGGGGGAGACCAGAGAGAGGGGAGATGGGGGAGACCAGAGAGAGGGGAGATGGGGGAGACCAGAGACAGTGGAGACGGGGGAGACCAGAGAGAGGGGAGACGGGGGAGACCAGAGAGAGGGGAGACGGGGGAGACCAGAGAGAGGGGAGACGGGGGAGACCAGAGAGAGGGGAGACCAGAGAGGGGAGACCAGAGAGAGGGGAGACCAGAGAGAGGGGAGACCAGAAGAGGGGAGACGGGGGAGACCAGAGAGAGGGGAGACGGGGGAGACCAGAGAGAGGGGAGACGGGGGAGACCAGATAGGGGAGACCAGAGAGAGGGGAGATGGGGGAGACCAGAGAGAGGGGAGATGGGGAGACCAGAGAGAGGGGAGACGGGGGAGACCAGAGAGAGGGGAGACCAGAGAGGGGAGACGGGGGAGACCAGAGAGAGGGGAGACCAGAGAGAGGGGAGACGGGGAAGACCAGAGAGAGGGGAGACGGGGGAGACCAGAGAGAGGGGAGAGGGGAGACCAGAGAGGGGAGACCAGATAGGGGAGACCAGAGAGAGGGGAGACGGGGGAGACCAGAGAGAGGGGAGACGGGGGAGACCAGAGAGGGGGAGACAGGGGAGACCAGAGAGAGGGGAGACAGGGGAGACCAGAGAGAGGGGAGACCAGAGAGAAGGGAGACGGGGGAGACCAGAGAGAGGGGAGACGGGGGAGACCAGAGAGAGGGGAGACCAGAGAGAGGGGAGACGGGGGAGACCAGAGAGACAGAAGGAGACAGAAGGAGACAGAGGGGGGAGAGAGAAAAAGAGACAGAGAGGGAGAGAGAGAAAGAGAGAAGGGAGAGAAAGAGAGAGGG